>NC_092732.1:43174932-43312732 GCF_047496885.1 Scyliorhinus torazame | reverse complement strand
GCTCCTATGTTTATGGTCTTAAGCATGACTGCTTCCTAAAAAACAGCAATAATGCGACAAGAGACAAAGAATTTGTCTGCAGGTGTGAAAGGCTGGATCCTAAATGCTGCCATTGGGAATCAGAATAAAGGGGGCGAGATTCTCCACTCCCGCGCCGGTTGGGAGAATCGCTCGGGCCGCCAAAATTTCCGGGGGACGCCGGTCCGACGCCCTCCCGCGATTCTCCCGGGCGGCGGGAACGGCCCCGGTCGGGTTCCGCGGGCCGCGGGCCGGATAATCGCCGGAGACACCCAAAATGGCGATTCTCCGGCACCCCCCGCTAGTCTCAGGCCCGGATGGGCCGAGCGGCCAGGCCAAAACGGCGGGTCCTCCCCCCCCCCCCCGGCGCCGTCCACACCTGGTCGCTGCCGTCGCGGGCGGTGGCGTGAACGCTGTGGGGGGGGGGGGGGGCGAGGGGGGATCCTGCGCCGGGCTTCACCTGGAATGTGGGGTGGCCCGCGATCGGTGCCCACCGATCGTCGGGACGTCCTCTCTGAAGGAGGACCTCCTTCCTTCCGCGGCCCCGCAAGATCCGTCCGCCACCTTCTAGCGGGGCGGACTTTCGGGCGCCGTCGTGAATCTCGACGCCAGGATATTTGAGGAAGGGAGGGAATGAACTTTGCTCCTTTAGTTAGTGCCAGCCTCTGTCTCGGATTGTACCCGTGTGCGACACCTTGGATATTTGCCTGTGATAGGGTTCAGAGTATAACGGACACGTCTAGTTGGGTGAGCTCATTTCTTTGGAAAGGCCAAAGTGATTGAGAGGTTACTTACTGGGTTCGGGGTAGGGGTGGGGGAGTGGGCCCAGGCGGGGGGGGGGGCTCTTTAGGGGCTCTTTAGGAGGGTCGGTACAGCCTCAGCCGGCCGAATGGCCTCCTTCTGCTGAGAGGGCAGAAGGCAAATTGCGTCCGGAATACTGAAACTCTGACCTTGCAGCGTTTCCCTTGGTGCCCACACTCTGGCAGCACGGCGGCGCAGCGGTTTAGCACTGTTGCTTCACAGCTCCGTGGATCCCGGGTGTCGATTCCCCGCTGGGTCACTGTCTGTGCGGAGTCTGCACATCCTCCCCTGTGTGTGCGTGGGTTTCCTCCGGGCGCTCCGGTTTCCTCCCACAGTCCAAAGATGTGCAGGTGAGGTTGATAAATTGCCCTTCGTGTCCAAAAAGGTTGGGGTTACAGGGTTACGGGGATAGGGGCGCGAGGTGTGGGCTTGGGTAGGCTGCCCTTTCCAAGGGGCCGGTGCAAACTCGATGGGCTGAATGGCCTCCTTCTGCTCTGTAAATTCCATGATTCTATGAAACCCAAAACCCTGGAACTGGGCGTGCCTTTCACACTCCCCTGCAAAACCAAGCGGAACTTTTTGCTATTTGAATGTCTCGCTGCTGGCCCCCAATCTGTATTGCTAGCCGGTCTCTGCTGCATCTTGCTGCTCACTCTGTCAGTCAATCCTTCACCCACCCACCCCCAGGTCTCTTGTTTCCCTTTCCCCCCCCCTCCTGGGCATTTCACACTCTGCTCCAATCAGCGGCCCTGGTCAGTTTCATACCAATAAGGAAGATGAGGAGTGCAGCAGTCAGTCAGAATAGTCGGCACGCTGGTAGGCACGGACTTAACCCCTGCGTGTGCCAGGCCAGCCCCGAATCAGTTCCTCACAAACCCATCACACGGGAAGAGATTTAACTGGATCCTGTGGGGGGGGGGGGGGGGGGGGGCTAATCGACATGGTGGGCGAGGGGAGATAATGCTTCCTCTTGTGGGAGAGTCTAGAACTGTGGGGGGTGGGGGGGGGGGGGGAAGAGTCTAGAACTGGGGGGGGGGGTGCACTGTTAAAAAATGAGGGGGGGGGGCCTCTATTTTTAGGGCAGCACGCTAGCACAGTGGTTAGCACTGTGGCTTCACAGCCCCAGGGTCCCGGGTTCGATTCGAGTTTGCACATTCTCCCCGTGTCTGCGTGGGTTTCGCCCCACAACCCCCAAAGACTGCGCCGGGGGTAGGGGGATTGGCCGCGCTACATCGCCCCTCAATTGGAAAAAATGAATTGGGGACTCTGAGTTTATTTTTTTTAAACGGGAGTGGGGAGGAGGAAGGTCTCGGAAATTTATAAGGGGGCTCAGGGGAATGGGAGGGAGCCTCGATAGGGGAGGTGAAGGGAAAGTGGGAGGAAGACTTGGACAAGGGAGTTAGAGGCGGGGTTGCGGGAGATGCAGAGTCAACACGTTCTCGTCGTGCGCCAGGCTCAGGCCGGATACAATTCAAGGTGGTCCACAGGGCACACGTGACGGTGGCCTGGATGAGCAGGTTCTTTGTAGGGGTGGGGGATCGGTGCGGGCGGTGGTGCGGGGGGAGGGTCCCCGAACCATGTCCACATGTTCTGTGCATGTCCCAAGCTGAGGGACTCTGGCCGGCATTCTGCCGATGTCATGTCCACGATATTGAAGGTGAGGGTCTGAGTCCAGAGGTGGGCAATTTTTCGGAGAGCCGGAAGACCCGGGAGGTCCAGGAGGGGGCGAGAGAGGCTGACGTTTTTGTCCTTTGCCTCCCTGGTAGGCCGGAGACGGATGGTATTAGAACATAGAACATAGAACATAGAAAAATACAGCACAGAACAGGCCCTTCGGCCCACGATGTTGTGCCGAACCTTTGTCCTAGATTAATCATAGATTATCATTGAATTTACAGTGCAGAAGGAGGCCATTCGGCCCATTGAGTCTGCACCGGCTCTTGGAAAGAGCACCCTACCCCAAGGTCAACACCTCCACCCAACACCAAGGGCAATTTGGACATTAAGGGCAATTTATCATTGGCCAATTCACCTAACCTGCACATCTTTGGACTGTGGGAGGAAACCGGAGCACCCGGAGGAAACCCACGCAGACACGGGGAGGACGTGCAGACTCCGCACAGACAGTCACCCAAGCCGGAATCGAACCTGCGACCCTGGAGCTGTGAAGCAATTGTGCTATCCACAATGCTACCGTGCTGCCCTTAAGAACAAATAAATCTACACTATATCATTTAACCGTAACCCATGTACCTATCCAATAGCTGCTTGAAGGTCCCTAATGTTTCCGACTCAACTACTTCCACAGGCAGTGCATTCCATGCCCCCACTACTCTCTGGGTATAGAACCTACCTCTGATATCCCTCCTATATCTTCCACCTTTCACCTTAAATTTATGTCCCCTTGTAATGGTTTGTTCCACCCGGGGAAAAAGTCTCTGACTGTCTACTCTATCTATTCCCCTGATCATCTTATAAACCTCTATCAAGTCGCCCCTCATCCTTCTCCGTTCTAATGAGAAAAGGCCTAGCACCCTCAACCTTTCCTCGTAAGACCTACTCTCCATTCCAGGCAACATCCTGGTAAATCTTCTTTGCACCTTTTCCAAAGCTTCCACATCCTTCCTAAAATGAGGCGACCAGAACTGTACACAGTACTCCAAATGTGGCCTTACCAAAGTTTTGTACAGCTGCATCATCACCTCACAGCTCTTAAATTCAATCCCTCTGTTAATGAACGCGAGCACACCATAGGCCTTCTTCACAGCTCTATCCACTTGAGTGGCAACTTTCAAAGATGTATGAACATAGACCCCAAGATCTCTCTGCTCCTCCACATTGCCAAGAACTCTACCGTTAACCCTGTATTCCGCATTCATATTTGTCCTTCCAAAATGGGCAACTTCACACTTTTCAGGGTTAAACTCCATCTGCCACTTCTCAGCCCCAGCTCTGCATCCTATCTATGTCTCTTTGCAGCCGACAACAGCCCTCCTTACTATCCACAACTCCACCAATCTTCGTATCGTCTGCAAATTTACTAACCCACCCTTCAACTCCCTCATCCAAGTCATTAATGAAAATCACAAACAGCAGAGGACCCAGAACTGATCCCTGCGGTACGCCACTGGTAACTGGGATCCAGGCTGAATATTTGCCATCCACCACCACTCTCTGACTTCTATCGGTTAGCCTGTTCGTTATCCAACTGGCCAAATTTCCCACTATCCCATGCCTCCTTACTTTCTGCATAAGCCTACCATGGGGAACTTTATCAAATGCCTTACTAAAATCCATGTACACTACATCCACTGCTTTACCTTCATCCACATGCTTGGTCACCTCCTCAAAGAATTCAATAAGACTTGTAAGGCAAGACCTACCCCTCACAAATCCGTGCTGACTATCCCTAATCAAGCAGTGTCTTTCCAGATGCTCAGAAATCCTATCCTTCAGTACCCTTTCCATTACTTTGCCTACCACCGAAGTAAGACTAACTGGCCTGTAATTCCCAGGGTTATCCCTAGTCCCTTTTTTGAACAGGGGCACGACATTCGCCACTCTCCAATCCCCTGGTACCACCCCTGTTGACAGTGAGGACGAAAAGATCATTGGCGGGGAGGGACCCGGAACCCTCGAAATCGGTTGTTAAAAATTTATAAATGCCTTAACAAAATATTGCCGCAGCCTGCAGCACCCGCATCCCAGAAACAAATTTTGAAAGATGTCACAATGGTGGAAATGTGGCGAGCAATTTGAGTGGATAAAGCTCTCTCAATCGTCAGGGTGACCATGACCAAACATCTGTTTCAGGGGGAGTTGGGTCAAGGACACCACGGAGAGTTGCCTTACTCTTCGTAGAATCAACACAGACTATACAGTGCAGAAGGAGGCCATTCGGCCCATCGAGTCTGCACAGGCCCTTGGAAAGAGCACCCTACCCAAGGTCCACACCTCCACCCTATCCCCGTAACCCAGTGACCCCACCTAACCTTTTTGGACACTAAGGGGAAATCTAGCGCAGCCAATCCACCTCACCCTCACATCTGTGGACTGTGGGAGGAAACCGGAGCACCCGGAGGAAACCCACGCAGACACGGGGAGAACGTGCAGACTCCGCACAGACAGTGACCCAGCCGGGTATCGAACCCGGGAGCTGTGAAGCCACAGTGCTAACCACTGTGCTGCCGTGTCGCCCCATTCAAATTGTGACGCGTGAATTTATAATCCAAAGTTCTTTTTTGTTTTTGTTTTATTTTTAAAATTTAGTGTACCCAATTCATTTTTTTCCAATCAAGGGGCGATTTAGCGCGGCCAATCCACCTACCCTGCACATCTTTGGGTTGTGGGGGGCGAAACCCACGCAGACACGTGGAGAATGTGCAAACTCCACACGGGACAGTGACCCAGAGCCGGGATCGAACCCGGGACCTCGGCGCCGTGAGGCAGCAGTGCTAACCACTGTGCCACCCCGTGCCGCCCTTTATAATTCAAAGTTGAGAGAGCGTGCATCCAGACGAAGGATTTGGAACGTCAGCGGTCCGTCCGAGCAGTGCGGGAAAAAAACAGAGACAGGACGTAGGCTTAATTCGTACTCATTTTTAATTTAATTGTATTAAAATCACAGCTTCAAAAACAAATAAATTCAAAGGAAATAAATGTGGATGAGGGAGCGTCTGTGCTGAGGGAAGGAGCGAGGTGGAGGCTAATCGTGGAAAAATAAAACATTATTGGTCCGTCGCTCCTCCCTGGGCCGATTTTACATTTGATTTTCTCTAAACTGTCCAGTGGGCCAAAGGAAATCAGCTGGCAGGGGAGGTTGCGATGTGACTGAGCTGCCAATCTGTCCCTCCAGGCTAATGCAAGGCTGTGCTCGAATAAACATTAGGACAGTAACAGGTCTCAATAGCACCTTAAGAACACTGAGCGGGTTAGAAGCTTCAGATAAAACACAAACGCCGACACTGAGGAACTGACACAGGAGTGCTTGATTTGATGGATGTAAGCTCCTCCAAGGAGGACGGGGAGTCACACTTTGCGTCGCCGCGCAGTCCGTCAATTCCTTGGCCTCCCCTTTACAAAGCTCGGAATATCGCTAGTTCTCCAACCCCCCCCCCCCCCCCGGTGAATTTGTACGCCCAGAAATTCATTGAAACTTAAAAAAAAAAAATTTAGAGTAGCCAATTCATTTTTCCCAATGAAGGGGCAATTTCAGCGCGGCCAATCCACTCGCCCTGCACGTCTTTGGGTTGTGGGGGCGAGACCCACGCAGACACGGGGAGAATGTGCAAACTCCACACGGACAGTGACCCGGGATCGAACCGGGGACCTCGGCGCCGTGAGGCAGCAGGGCTAACCCACTGCGCCCCCCCCCCCCGTGCCGCCCCCTTGTAACTTGGTTGACTCTCAGGCCCAGCCCTCCTCCAACGTGGCGAGGAGACAGAGCGGCGGTATTCGACCTGCAGGCGGACTATCCACAGACCAAATTCAGGGGCCAGGGTCGCAGTGAAGGACGGGTAGGTGGGATGGCGAGGAATGGAGGGGGGGGGGGGGGGGGGGGGGGGGAGGTGATCCCGAGAGGATGGACGGAGCGGGATCACGTGTGAAAAGTGGATGGTTGGAGTGGAGGACAGGGAACGTGTGGAGTGGGCAGACACGGCCTCCACTACAGCTCTGAGGCTTTGCCGACCGTCAGTCAAAACAAGTCGAAAATCTTCAAGGCTAACTCCCCATTTCGGGGACCATTTAGAGATTTTTAACGCCTTTCCAGACAGTTCCTTCATAGACTTTATGGAAGCCTGGAGGTGATAGACGATCCATAAATAACAACAAAACCCTGGAAATGCCCAGCAGATCCCTCAGTAACTGTGGAGGAAGAGGAATATTAATAATAATCTTTATTGTCACAAGTCGGCTCACATTAACGCTGCAGTGAAGTTACTGTGAAAAGCCCCTAGTCGTCACATCCCGGCGCCTGTTCGGGTACACGGAGGGAGAATTCAGAATGTCCAATTCACCTAACAGCACCTCTTTCGGGACTTGTGGGAGGAAACCGGAGCACCCAGAGGGAACCCACGCACACACGGGGAGAACGTGCAGACTCCGCACAGACAGTGACCCGAGCCAGGAATCGAACCCGGGACCCTGGCGCTGTGAAGCAACAGTGCTAACCGCCGTGCCGCCCGCAGATAGGGTTAACGCCTTGGGGTCGTAACCTTTCAACAGAACACCGAGGACCTCGGACCTTTGCGGCCCTCTGCAAAGATGCTGTCGGACCTGTGAATATTTCCAGCACCTTCTATTTTCACATTTCCAGCACCCAAGACTATTTTGCTTTAATATTAGACGACCCTGATGCTGGGGTGGGGGAAATACTGACACAAATAAGGCTTAAAGGAGGCTTTATACTGTGGGGGGGGGGGAAGTTTTGAGGTTCAGTTGCTGTTAACAGGCTCCCTCCACCCCCATCCCAAAATAAACAGTGTTATGCAGCTAAGTCCAGTTTGTAACACAGGCACGGCATTGAAACACGCAGGGTCCCGTCACGCAGCCACAGAGAACCACGGCCCCAAACCAGGCTCAGCGGGGTGAGGTGGACTGGTAGCTCCTCCGGGCCAGGCACCCGCCCCCCGGCAGGGACAAGAGGGGACGTCGCCCAGGCACAAAGAATGTTCTGGGCCTGCCGATTTCACATCAGGCTCCTCCTGCACGGAGGCTGGCTGCAGGATATGAGGGCGGGCTCAATGCGCCGTCCGGCTGGCCGCTGGCACAGGTCCCTCAGTTCCTCGACCTCCGCGAGAACCTGCTTGGCTTGGTTCCAGTTGGTCAGGGCCTCGGTGAGGAGCCGCTCCGCCTGGTGCTCCGGTTTCCCCGGCGTGTCGCTGCTCTGCCCCTTCCGGCCCACAGGGCCTGCAGGCTCCAGCAGCAGCTGCCGCGTCCGCTCCAGTTTCAGTGCAACGAGTTCCTTCACCTGCCCCAGCCGCTCCCGCTCCGCGCTGCGCGACGGGCTTTCCGAGCCTTTCCGCAGCGCGGAGCTGTGCGCCGACCCCGCCCGGGACAGGATCTCCTCCGACGCGCACTTGTTGAGCTCGGCAAAGGGTAGTTTCTTTGGGACTGGCGGCGAGGAGGATCGCTCCCGGTCTAGCGAGGTGCCTGATTCCCTCTGGCGGCCATCCCTCCTCTTCGGAAGGCTGCCGTTCTGGGAGGGCCGCTCCTTCTCTGTCACCGTCTCTCCCGCCCCCGCCGTTTGGGGGGAGCTTTCATAGTTTGGTTTGGGATGTCCGCCGGCAACTTCTGCACAAGTCCCATGATGGTCCAGGGCTGCGTCCTCCTCCTGGATCAGGTCGAGGGTCAGCATGCCATCGGGCATGGAGGTAGAGGCCTGTGGGCAGACACAAACACATCAGGTCATACACGCCCTACTGTTTGAAATAATATTCTCCCTAACCCTTGAGCTGCCAAGGGGCTGCTTCTCGATAGAACATAGAACATAGAACATAGAACGATACAGCGCAGGACAGGCCCTTCGGCCCACGATCTTGCACCGAAACAAAAGCCATCCAACCTACACTATGCCATTATCATCCATATGTTTATCCAATAAACTTTTAAATGCCCTCAATGTTGGCGAGTTCACTACTGTAGCAGGTAGGGCATTCCACGGCCTCACTACTCTTTGCGTAAAGAACCTACCTCTGACCTCTGTCCTATATCTATTACCCCTCAGTTTAAAGCTATGTCCCCTCGTGCCAGCCATTTCCATCCACGGGAAAAGGCTCTCACTGTCCACCCTATCTAACCCTCTGATCATTTTGTATGCCTCTATTAAGTCTCCTCTTAACCTTCTTCTCTCCAACAAAAACAACCTCAAGTCCATCAACCTTTCCTCATAAGATTTTCCCTCCATACCAGGCAACATCCTGGTAAATCTCCTCTGCACCCGCTCCAAAGCCTCCACGTCCTTCCTATAATGCGGTGACCAGAACTGTACGCAATACTCCAAATGCGGCCGTACCAGAGTTCTGTACAGCTGCAACATGACCTCCCGACTCCGGAACTCAATCCCTCTACCAATAAAGGCCAACACTCCATAGGCCTTCTTCACAACCCTATCAACCTGGGTGGCAACTTTCAGGGATCTATGTACATGGACACCTAGATCCCTCTGCTCATCCACACTTCCAAGAACTTTACCATTAGCCAAATATTCCACATTCCTGTTATTCCTTCCAAAGTGAATCACCTCACACTTCTCTACATTAAACTCCATTTGCCACCTCTCAGCCCAGCTCTGCAGCTTATCTATGTCCCTCTGTAACCTGCTACATCCTTCCTCACTGTCGACAACACCACCGACTTTAGTATCGTCTGCAAATTTACTCACCCACCCTTCTGCGCCTTCCTCTAGGTCATTGATAAAAATGACAAACAGCAACGGCCCCAGAACAGATCCTTGTGGTACGCCACTTGTAACTGAACTCCATTCTGAACATTTCCCATCAACCACCACCCTCTGTCTTCTTTCAGCTAGCCAATTTCTGATCCACATCTCTAAATCACCCTCAATCCCCAGCCTCCGTATTTTCTGCAATAGCCTACCGTGGGGAACCTTATCAAACGCTTTGCTGAAATCCATATACACCACATCAACTGCTCTACCCTCGTCTACCTGTTCAGTCACCTTCTCAAAGAACTCGATAAGGTTTGTGAGGCATGACCTACCCTTCACAAAGCCATGCTGACTATCCCTGATCATATTATTCCTATCTAGATGATTATAAATCTTGTCTCTTAAAATCCCCTCCAAGACTTTACCCACTACAGACGTGAGGCTCACCGGTCTATAGTTGCCAGGGTTGTCTCTGCTCCCCTTTTTGAACAAAGGGACCACATTTGCTATCCTCCAGTCCTCTGGCACTATTCCTGTAGCCAATGATGACATAAAAATCAAAGCCAAAGGTCCAGCAATCTCTTCCCTGGCCTCCCAGAGAATCCTAGGATAAATCCCATCAGGCCCCGGGGACTTATCTATTTTCAGCCTGTCCAGAATTGCCAACACCTCTTCCCTACGTACCTCAATGCCATCTATTCTAATAGCCTGGGTCTCAGCATTCGCCTCCACAACATTATCTTTTTCCTGAGTGAATACTGACGAAAAATATTCATTTAGTATCTCGCCTATCTCTTCAGACTCCACACACAATTTCCCATCCCTGTCCTTGACTGGTCCTACTCTTTCCCTAGTCATTCGCTTATTCCTGACATACCTATAGAAAGCTTTTGGGTTTTCCTTGATCCTACCTGCCAAATACTTCTCATGTCCCCTCCTTGCTTGTCTTAGCTCTCTCTTTAGATCCTTCCTTGCTACCTTGTAACTATCCATCGCCCCAACTGAAACTTCACACCTCATCTTCACATAGGCCTCCTTCTTCCTCTTAACAAGAGATTCCACTTCTTTGGTAAACCACGGTTCCCTCGCTCGACGCCTTCCTCCCTGCCTGACCGGTACATACTTATCAAGAACACTCAGTAGCTGATCCTTGAACAAGCTCCACTTATCCAGTGTGCCCAACACTTGCAGCCTACTTCTCCACCTTATCCCCCCCAAGTCACGTCTAATGGCATCATAATTGCCCTTCCCCCAGCTATAACTCTTGCCCTGCGGTGTATACTTATCCCTTTCCATCATTAACGTAAACGTCACCGAATTGTGGTCACTGTCCCCAAAGTGCTCTCCTACCTCCAAATCCAACACCTGGCCTGGTTCATTACCCAAAACCAAATCCAACGTGGCCTCGCCTCTTGTTGGCCTGTCAACATATTGTGTCAGGAAACCCTCCTGCACACACTGTACAAAAAACGACCCATCTAATGTACTCGAACTATATCTTTTCCAGTCAATATTTGGAAAGTTAAAGTCTCCCATAATAACTACCCTGTTACTTTCGCTCTTATCCAGGATCATCCTCGCCATCCTTTCCTCTACATCCCTAGAACTATTTGGAGGCCTATAGAAAACTCCCAACAGGGTGACCTCTCCTTTCCTGTTTCTAACTTCAGCCCATACTACCTCGGAAGATGAGTCCCCATCTAGCATCCTCTCCGCCACCGTAATACTGCTCTTGACTAGCAGCGCCACACCTCCCCCTCTTTTGCCTCCTTCTCTGAGCTTACTAAAACACCTAAACCCGGAACCTGCAACATCCATTCCTGTCCCTGCTCTATCCATGTCTCCGAAATGGCCACAACATCGAAGTCCCAGGTACCAACCCATGCTGCCAGTTCCCCTACCTTATTTCGTATACTCCTGGCATTGAAGTAGACACACTTCAAACCACCTACCTGAACACTGGCCCCCTCAAAGAACAAAGAACAAAGAAATGTACAGCACAGGAACAGGCCCTTCGGCCCTCCAAGCCCGTGCCGACCATACTGCCCGACTAAACTACAATCTTCTACACTTCCTGGGTCCGTATCCTTCTATTCCCATCCTATTCATATATTTGTCAAGATGCCCCTTAAATGTCCCTATCGTCCCTGCCTCCACTACCTCCTCCGGTAGTGAGTTCCAGGCACCCACTACCCTCTGCGTAAAAAACTTGCCTCGTACATCTACTCTAAACTTTGCCCCTCTCACCTTAAACCTATGCCCCCTAGTAATTGACCCCTCTACCCTGGGGAAAAGCCTCTGACTATCCACTCTGTCTATGCCCCTCATAATTTTGTATACCTCTATCAGGTCGCCCCTCAACCTCCTTCGTTCCAGTGAGAACAAACCGAGTTTATTCAATCGCTCCTCATAGCTTATGCCCTCCATACCAGGCAACATTCTGGTAAATCTCTTCTGCACCCTCTCTAAAGCCTCCACATCCTTCTGGTAGTGTGGCGACCAGAATTGAACACTATACTCCAAGTGTGGCCTAACTAAGGTTCTATACAGCTGCAACATGACTTGCCAATTCTTATACTCAATGCCCCGGCCAATGAAGGCAAGCATGCCGTATGCCTTCCCTCCTGCGACGTCAAATCTGTGCTCCTGACCTCTATACTCTCATTCTCCCTTACCCTAAAACTACAATCCAGGTTCCCATGCCCCTGCTGCATTAGTTTAAACCCCCCCAAAGAGCACTAACAAATCTCCCCCCCAGGATATTTGTGCCCCTCAGGTTCAGATGTAGACCATCCTGTCTGTAGAGGTCCCACCTTCCCCAGAAAGAGCCCCAGTTATCCAGAAATCTGAATCCCTCCCGTCTGCACCATCACTGTAGCCACGTGTTTAATTGCTCTCTCTCCCTATTCCTCATCTCACTATCACGTGGCACGGGCAACAACCCAGAGATAACAACTCTGTTTGTTCTAGTTCTGAGCTTCCATCCTAGCTCCCTGAAAGCCTGCCTGACATCCTTGTCCCCTTTCCTACCTATGTCGTTAGTGCCAATGTGGGCCACGAGTTGGGGCTGCTCCCCCTCCCCCTTAAGAACCCGGAAAACACGATCCGAGACATCACGTACCCTTGCACCTGGGAGGCAACATACCAAACGTGGGTCTCTCACGCTCCCACAAAATCTCCTATCTGTGCCCCTGACTATCGAGTCCCCAATTACTAATGCTCTGCTCCTCTCCCCCCCTTCCCTTCTGAGCAACAGGGACAGACTCCGTGCCAGAGGCCTGTACCCCATGATGTTCAGGTTGGGTGGAGCGGCCACGGTAAATTGCCCTTAGTGTCCAAAAGGTGGGGTTACTGGGTTAGGGTGGGGGGAGTGGGCTTAAGTAGGGCCGGTGCAGACTCGATGGGCCGAATGGCCTCCTTCTGCACTGTAAATTCTATGAACCTCCAATTCCTGCTGGGCTGTACCTATCCCATCCACCTCAACTTTACCACTCAGATAACGAATATTTCCAGGTTATTTAACGGCAAGGGTGTTGCAACCCAATCTAATCCCTCCACCCCCAACAGCACAGGCTTACGATACACCCACAATGACGTTACTGTAAAAAGCCCCGAGTCGCCACATCCCGGCGCCTGTTCGGGTACGCAGAGGGAGAATTCAGAATGTCCAATTCACCCAACAGCACGTCTTTCGGGACTTGTGGGAGGAAACCGGAGCACCCGGAGGAAACCCACGCAGACACGGGGAGAACGAGGGCAGCACGGTGGCGCAGTGGTTAGCACTACTGCCTCACGGTGCCGAGGTCCCAGGTTCCTTCCTGGTCCTGGGTCCCGTGTGGAGTTTGCACATTATCCCCGTGTCTGCGTGGGTTTCGCCCCCACAACAACCCAAAGATGTGCAGGGCAGGTGGATTGGCCTCGCTAAATCGCCCCTTAATTGGGAAAAAAAACTGAATCGGATTAGTTTAAATTGATTTTAAAAAGTATTAAAAAAGAACAAATTGCGAAACAGAAGCAGGCCACTCGGCCCGACTCCATCATCCTGCTATCAGCCTGCTCCCATTTTCGGACCTGTTCCACTAGATGACTCACTGGGCGCAGGACCTGTGGCCGGACAAACCCCCACCCTGTCAGGGGTCGCCCCCCCCCCACCCCCACCCTGTCAGGGGGCGCCCCCCCCACCCCCACCCTGTCAGGGGGCGCCCCCCCCCCCCCACCCCCACCCTGTCAGGGGGCGCCCCCCCCCCCCACCCCCACCCTGTCAGGGGGCGCCCTCCCCCCCCACCCCCACCCTGTCAGGGGGCGCCCCCCCCCCCCACCCCCACCCTGTCAGGAGGCGCCCCCCCCCCCCCCCACCCCCACCCTGTCAGGGGGCGCCCCCCCCCCACCCTCCCCCCGAGGCGAATTGCAGTGGCCCCACATATTGGCCATCCGGCCGGGTTGCGGTTCAGCGCCTCTGTCAACGATCCCAGCGCAGCTCCCAAATGTCCCTGTGGTCCCCTTGCCCATCCCGGCTAATCCCAGTCTGTCCCCAGGATCGTGCAGGCTGTAAGCCAGGAGCTCATGCCACCAATGGAGCCGCAGCTGCCCCAGGGCCGAGCTGAACGAACGCGTGGAACCAACTTTGTCCGCAACTGAGATTAAATTCACATCAGGCCCAGCTGTGCGGCGGGCTCTGCTCCAGCTGTGCGGCTGGGCTCTGCTCCAGCTGTGCGGCGGGGCTCTGCTCCAGCTGTGCGGCGGGGCTCTGCTCCAGCTGTGCGGCGGGGCTCTGCTCCAGCTGTGCGGCGGGGCTCTGCTCCAGCTGTGCGGCGGGGCTCTGCTCCAGCTGTGCGGCGGGCTCTGCTCCAGCTGTGCGGCGGGCTCTGCTCCAGCTGTGCGGCTGGGCTCTGCTCCAGCTGTGCGGTGGGCTCTGCTCCAGCTGTGCGGCGGGCTCTGCTCCAGCTGTGCGGCGGGCTCTGCTCCAGCTGTGCGGCGGGGCTCTGCTCCAGCTGTGCGGCGGGCTCTGCTCCAGCTGTGCGGCGGGGCTCTGCTCCAGCTGTGCGGCGGGCTCTGCTCCAGCTGTGCGGCGGGCTCTGCTCCAGCTGTGCGGCGGGCTCTGCTCCAGCTGTGCGGCGGGCTCTGCTCCAGCTGTGCGGCGGGGCTCTGCTCCAGCTGTGCGGCGGGCTCTGCTCCAGCTGTGCGGCGGGGCTCTGCTCCAGCTGTGCGGCGGGGCTCTGCTCCAGCTGTGCGGCGGGGCTCTGCTCCAGCTGTGCGGCGGGCTCTGCTCCAGCTGTGCGGCGGGCTCTGCTCCAGCTGTGCGGCGGGCTCTGCTCCAGCTGTGCGGCGGGGCTCTGCTCCAGCTGTGCAGTGGGCTCTGCTCCAGCTGTGCGGCGGGCTCTGCTCCAGCTGTGCGGCGGGCTCTGCTCCAGCTGTGACGGACCGTTGCACCTCCAATTTCTTTTGGGAGCGTGTGGGCAGATTGTTATACGTAGACACATAGATACAGAGACGATCGGAGCAGGAGGAGGCCTTTTGGCCCTTCGAGCCTGCTCCGCCATTCATCACCATCATGGCTGACCATCCAACTCAATAGCCTAATCCTGCTTCCTCCCCATAGCCCATTCTCCCCAAGTGCTATATCCAGCTGCCTCATGAATATATTTAATGATTTAGCATCAACTACTTCCTGTGGTAATGAATTCCACAGGCTCACCGCTCTCTGGGTGAAGAAATGTCTCCTTATCTTTGTCCGAAATGGTTTACCCTGAATCCTCAGACTGTGACCCCTGGTTCTGGACACACCCATCATTGGTAACACCTTCCCTGCATCTACCCTGTCCAGTCCTGTCAGAATTTTATAGTCTCTATGAGATCCCCCCTCATTCTTCTGAACTCCAGCGAGAACAATCCCAACCTAGTCAATCTCTCCTCATATGACAGTCCCGCCATCCCTGGAATCAGTCTGGTAAACCCTCGCTGCTCTCCCTCGAGAGCAAGAACATCCTTCCTCAGAGAAGGAGACCAAAACTGCCCACAATACTCCAGGTGTGGCCTCACCAAGACCCTGTACAATTGCAGCAACACATCCTGCTTCTATACTCGAAACCTCTCGCAATGAAGGCCAACATACCATTAGCCTTCTTTACCGCCTGCTGCACCTGCAGCTTACCTTCAGCGACTGGTGCACAAGGACACCCAGGTCCCGCTGCACACTCCCCTCTCCCAATTTACAACCATTCAGGGAGTAATCTCCTTCCTGTTTTTGCTTCCAAAGTGAATAACCTCACACTTATCCAAATTATACTGCATCTGCCATTGGTTTGCCCACTCGCCCAACCTGTCCAGATCTTGCTGTAGGATCCCTGTTTAGAAGTGTGACACCTGTACATTTCTCTGCAGTCCGGCACGCACAGTAACTACTACTTGTGCACGGCCTGCGTGGGATCTTTCGAGTTGTTATTCAGCCATTGTAGCTTAGAGGGAACATTGCTCACTGGAATTCCGACTTATCTCCCTGAATCGGGAGGCAAAGCTGTTGGGGTAACCAACCTCTTTCGATCGAAGTCGGATGGCTCTGCAGGCAAAGGGGTGGCCTCCAACATTGTCCTAACTACAGCCCGACGTCGCCCCGCCAAGGTTTCTGTGACCCCGCCCCAAGACACCACGGGGCCCAGGACTTGGCGTGGTGAAGCTGAGGAAGTGCGTGCCCACTCACCACTGCCATCAGGTGGCCGCGCGTGGGAGGACGGCGGGAGTGCTGTATCTTCACCCGGTCTCGGGTCGGATGGGCCAGAAAGCTCTCCTCATCGACAGTGACCTGCAATCAAACACAGGGCAGGGGTGGGAGGCATGTCTATAACCGGCACACAGACGCGCACGGACCTGCACGGACCCCGTCAATCACACCCTCCCGGCACCCTACCTAACACTCTCAGAGAGGAATGAACCTCCCCCTTACCCCACAGACACCTCACCCGTTCACAGCGACGGAACTGCCTCCACACACAAAGACCCACCCTCTTCACACACCATCAACTCACACATACCGGTGGACTGATCTCCCTCGACACGGTCCCGATCAAACACTCCCAGGACACGTACAGCACGGGGTTAGATACAGAGTAAAGCTCTCTCTGCACTGTCCCCATCAAACACTCCCAGGACACGTACAGCACGGGGTTAGATACAGAGTAAAGCTCCCTTTACACTGTCCCCATCAAACATTCCCAGGACAGGTACAGCACGGGGTTAGATACAGAGTAAAGCTCCCTCTGCACTGTCCCCATCAAACACTCCCAGGACAGGTACAGCACGGGGTTAGATACAGAGTAAAGCTCCCTCTACACTGTCCCCATCAAACATTCCCAGGACAGGTACAGCATGGGGTTAGATACAGAGTAAAGCTTCCTCTACACTGTCCCCATCAAACACTCCCGGGACAGGTACAACACGGGGTTAGATACAGAGTAAAGCTCCCTCTACACTGTCCCCATCAAACACTCCCAGGACAGGTACAGCACGGGGTTAGATACAGAGTAAAGCTCCCTCTACACTGTCCCCATCAAACACTCCCGGGACAGGTACAGCACGGGGTTAGATACAGAGTAAAGCTCCCTCTACACTGTCCCCATCAAACACTCCCAGGACAGGTACAGCACGGGGTTAGATACAGAGTAAAGCTCCCTCTACACTGTCCCCATCGAAAACTCCCAGGACAGGTACAGCACGGGGTTAGACACAGAGTAAAGCTCCCTCTACACTGTCCCCATCAAACACTCCCAGGACAGGTACTGCACGGGGTTAGACGCAGAGTAAAGCTCCCGCTACACTGTCCACATCAAACACTCACAGGACAGGTACAGCACGGGGTTAGATACAGAGTAAAGCTCCCTCTACACTGTCCCCATCAAACACTCCCAGGACAGGTACAGCACGGGGTTAGATACAGAGTAAAGCTCCCGCTACACTGTCCACATCAAACACTCACAGGACAGGTACAGCACGGGGTTAGATACAGAGTAAAGCTCCCGCTACACTGTCCACATCAAACACTCACAGGACAGGTACAGCACGGGGTTAGATACAGGGTAAAGCTCCCTCTACACTGTCCCCTTCAAACACTCCCAGGACAGGTATAGTACGGGGTTAGACACAGCTAAAGCTCCCTCTACACTGTCCCCATCAAACATTCCCAGGACAGGTACAGCACAGGGTTAGATACAGAGTAAAGCACCCTCTACACTGTCCCCATCAAACACTCCCAGGACAGGTACAGCACGGGGTTAGATACAGAGTAAAGCTCCCTCTACACTGTCCCCATCAAACACTCCCAGGACAGGTACAGCACGGGGTTAGATACAGAGTAAAGCTCCCTCTACACTGTCCCCATCAAACACTCCCAGGACAGGTACAGCACGGGGTTAGATACAGAGTAAAGCTCCCGCTACACTGTCCCCATCAAACACTCCCAGGACAGGTACAGCATGGGGTTAGATACAGAGTAAAGCTCCCTCTGCACCGTCCCCATCAAACACGCCCAGGACAGGTACAGCACGGGGTTAGATACAGAGTAAAGCTCCCTCTGCACCGTCCCCATCAAACACTCCCAGGACAGGTACAGCACGGGGTTAGATACAGAGTAAAGCTCCCTCTGCACCGTCCCCATCAAACACGCCCAGGACAGGTACAGCACGGGGTTAGATACAGAGTAAAGCTCCCTCTACACTGTCCCCATCAAACACTCCCAGGACAGGTACAGCACGGGGTTAGATACAGAGTAAAGCTCCCTCTACACTGTCCCCATCAAACACTCCCAGGACAGGTACAGCATGGGGTTAGATACAGGGTAAAGCTCCCTCTACACTGTCCCCATCAAACACTCCCAGGACAGATACAGCATGGGGTTAGACACAGAGTAAAGCTCCCTCTACACTGTCCCCATCAAACAAGCCCAGGACAGGTACAGCATGGTGTTAGATACAGAGTAAAGCTCCCTCGACACTGTACCCATCAAACACTCGCAGGACAGGTACAGCACGGGGTTAGATACAGAGTAAAGCTCCCTCTACACTGCCCCCATCAAACACTCCCAGGACAGGTACAGCACGGGGTTAGATACAGAGTAAAGCTCCCTCTACACTGTCCCCATCAAACACGCCCAGGACAGGTACAGCACGGGGTTAGACACAGAGTAAAGCTCCCTCTACACTGTCCCCATCAAACACTCCCAGGACAGGTACAGCACGGGGTTAGACACAGAGTAAAGCTCCCTCTACACTGTCCCCATCAAACACTCCCAGGAGAGGTACAGCATGGGGTTAGATACAGAGTAAAGCTCCCTCTACACTGTCCCCATCAAACACTCCCAGGGCAGGTACCGCACAGGGTTAGGTACAGTGTAAAGCTCCCTCTACACTGTCCCCATCAAACACTCCCAGGACAGGTATAGTACGGGGTTAGACACAGAGTAAAGCTCCCGCTACACTGTCCACATCAAACACTCCCAGGACAGGTACAGCACGGGGTTAGATACAGAGTAAAGCTCCCTCGACACTGTCCCCATCAAACACTCCCAGGACAGGTACAGCACGGGGTTAGATACAGAGTAAAGCTCCCTCTACACTGTCCCCATCAAACACTCCCAGGACAGGTACAGCATGGGGTTAGATACAGGGTAAAGCTCCCTCTACACTGTCCCCATCAAACACTCCCAGGACAGGTATAGTACGGGGTTAGACACAGATAAAGCTCCCTCTACACTGTCCCCATCAAACATTCCCAGGACAGGTACAGCACAAGGTTAGATACAGAGTAAAGCTCCCTCTACACTGTCCCCATCAAACACTCCCAGGACAGGTACAGCACGGGGTTAGATACAGAGTAAAGCTCCCTCTACATTGTCCCCATCAAACACTCCCAGGACATGTACAGCACGGGGTTAGATACAGAGTAAAGCTCCCTCTACACTGTCCCCATCAAACACTCCCAGGACAGGTACAGCACGGGGTTAGATACAGAGTAAATCTCCCTCTACACTGTCCCCATCAAACACTCCCAGGGCAGGTAGAGCACGGGGTTAGATACAGAGTAAAGCTCCCTCTACACTGTCCCCCATCAAACACTCCCAGGGCAGGTACAGCACGGGGTTAGATACAGAGTAAAGCTCCCTCTACACTGTCCCCATCAAACACTCCCAGGACAGGTACAGCACAGGGTTAGATACAGAGTAAAGCTCCCTCTACACTTTCCCCATCAAACACTCCTAGGACAGGTACAGCATTGGGTTAGATACAGAGTAAAGCTCCCTCTGCACTGTCCCCATCAAACACTCCCAGGACAGGTACAGCACGAGATTAGATACAGAGGAAAGCTCCCTGTGCACTGTCCCCATCAAACACTCCCACGACAGGTACAGCACCGAGTTAGATACAGAGTAAAGCTCCCTCTACACTGTCTCCATCAAACACTCCCAGGACAGGTACAGCACGGGGTTAGATACACAGTAAAGCTCCCTCTACACTATCCCATCAAACACTCCCAGGGCAGGTACAGTACGGGGGTTAGATACAGAGTAAAGCTCCCCCTACACTGTCCCCAGCAAACACTCCCAGGGCAGGTACAGCACAGGGTTAGATACAGAGTAAAGCTCCCTTTACACTGTCCACATCAAACACTCCCAGGACAGGTATAGCACAGGGTTAGATACAGAGTAAAGCTCCCTCTGCAATGTCCCCATCAAACACTCCCAGGACAGGTACAGCACGGGGTTAGATACAGAGTAAAGCTCCCTCTACACTGTCCACATCAAACACTCCCAGGAAAGGTACAGCACAGGGTTAGATACAGAGTAAAGCTCCCACTACACTGTCACCATCAAACATTGCCAGGACAGGTACAGCACGGTGTTAGATACAGAGTAAAGCTCCCTCTACACTGTACCCATCAAACACTCCGAGGACAGGTACAGCACGGGGTTCGATACAGAGTAAAGCTCCCTCTACACTGTCCCTATCAAACAGTCCCAGGACAGGTATAGTACGGGGTTAGATACAGAGTAAAGCTCCCGCTACACTGTACCCATCAAACACTCCCAGGACAGGGACAGCACGGGGTTAGATACAGAGTAAAACTCCCTCTAAACTGTCCACATCAAACACTCCCAGGACAGGTACAGCACGGGGTTAGATACAGAGTAAAGCTCCCTCTACACTGTCCACATCAAACACTCCCAGGACAGGAACACCACGGGGTTAGATACAGAGTAAAGCCATCAAACACTCCCAGGACAGGTACAGCACAGGGTTAGATACAGAGTAAAGCTCCCTCTACACTTTCCCCATCAAACACTCCCAGGACAGGTACAGCATTGGGTTAGATACAGAGTAAACCTCCCTCTCACTGTCCCCATCAAACACTCCCAGGACAGGTACAGCACGAGATAAGATACAGAGGAAAGCTCCCTGTGCACTGTCCCCATCAAACACTCCCAGGACAGGTACAGCACGGGGTTAGATACAGAGTAAAGGTCCCTCTGCACTGTCCCCATCAAACACTCCCAGGACAGGTACAGCACGGGGTTAGATACAGAGTAAAGCTCCCTCTACACTGTCCCCATCAAACACTCCCAGGACAGGTACAGCACAGGGTTAGATACAGAGTAAAGCTCCCACTACACTGTCTCCATTAAACATTGCCAGGACAGGTACAGCATGGGGTTAGATACAGAGTAAAGCTCCCTCTACACTGTACCCATCAAACACTCCCAGGACAGGGACAGCACGGGGTTAGATACAGAGTAAAACTCCCTCTAAACTGTCCACATCAAACACTCCCAGGACAGGTACAGCACGGGGTTAGATACAGAGTAAAGCTCCCTCTACACTGTCCACATCAAACACTCCCAGGACAGGAACACCACGGGGTTAGATACAGAGTAAAGCCATCAAACACTCCCAGGACAGGTACAGCACGGGGTTAGATACAGAGTAAAGCTCCCTCTACACTGTCCCCATCAAACACTCCCAGGACAGGTACAGCATCGGGTTAGATAGAGAGTAAAACTCCCTCTACACTGTCCCCATCAAACACTCCCAGGACAGGTACAGCACGGGGCTAGATACAGAGTAAAGCTCCCTCTACACTGTCCCCATCGAACACTCCCCGAACAGGTACAGCACGGGGTTAGATACAGAGTAAAGCTCCCTCTACACTGTCCCCATCAAACACTCCCAGGACAGGTACAGGACGGGGTTAGATAAAGAGAAAAGCTCCGTCTACACTGTCCCCATCAAACACTCCCAGGACAGGTACAGCACGGGGTTAGATACAGAGTATAGCTCCCTCTACACTGTCCCCATCAAACACTCCCAGGACAGGTACAGCACGGGGTTAGATACAGAGTAAAGCTCCATCTACACTGTCCCCATCAAACACCCCCAGGACAGGTACAGCACGGGGTTAGATACAGAGTAAAGCTTCCTCTACACTGTCCACATCAAACACTCCCAGGATAGGTACAGCACGGGGTTAGATACAGAGTAAAGCTCCCTCTACACTGTACCCATCAAACACTCCCAGGACAGGGACAGCACGGGGTTAGATACAGAGTAAAACTCCCTCTAAACTGTCCACATCAAACACTCCCAGGACAGGTACAGCACGGGGTTAGATACAGAGTAAAGCTCCCTCTACACTGTCCACATCAAACACTCCCAGGACAGGAACACCACGGGGTTAGATACAGAGTAAAGCCATCAAACACTCCCAGGACAGGTACAGCACGGGGTTAGATACAGAGTAAAGCTCCCTCTACACTGTCCCCATCAAACACTCCCAGGACAGGTACAGCATCGGGTTAGATAGAGAGTAAAACTCCCTCTACACTGTCCCCATCAAAAACACTCCCAGGACAGGTACAGCACGGGGCTAGATACAGAGTAAAGCTCCCTCTACACTGTCCCCATCGAACACTCCCCGAACAGGTACAGCACGGGGTTAGATACAGAGTAAAGCTCCCTCTACACTGTCCCCATCAAACACTCCCAGGACAGGTACAGGACGGGGTTAGATAAAGAGAAAAGCTCCGTCTACACTGTCCCCATCAAACACTCCCAGGACAGGTACAGCACGGGGTTAGATACAGAGTATAGCTCCCTCTACACTGTCCCCATCAAACACTCCCAGGACAGGTACAGCACGGGGTTAAATACAGAGTAAAGCTCCATCTACACTGTCCCCATCAAACACCCCCAGGACAGGTACAGCACGGGGTTAGATACAGAGTAAAGCTTCCTCTACACTGTCCACATCAAACACTCCCAGGATAGGTACAGCACGGGGTTAGATACAGAGTAAAGCTCCCTCTACACTGTCCCCATCAAACACTCCCAGGACAGGTACAGGACGGGGTTAGATAAAGAGAAAAGCTCCGTGTACACTGTCCCCATCAAACACTCCCAGGACAGGTACAGCACGGGGTTAGATACAGAGTATAGCTCCCTCTACACTGTCCCCATCAAACACTCCCAGGACAGGTACAGCACGGGGTTAGATACAGAGTAAAGCTCCATCTACACTGTCCCCATCAAACACCCCCAGGACAGGTACAGCACGGGGTTAGATACAGAGTAAAGCTCCCTCTACACTGTCCCCATCAAACACTCCCAGGGCAGGTAGAGCACGGGGTTAGATACAGAGTAAAGCTCCCTCTACACTGTCCCCCATCAAACACTCCCAGGGCAGGTACAGCACGGGGTTAGATACAGAGTAAAGCTCCCTCGACACTGTCCCCATCAAACACTCCCAGGACAGGTACAGCACAGGGTTAGATACAGAGTAAAGCTCCCTCTGCACTGTCCCCATCAAACACTCCCAGGACAGGTACAGCACGAGATTAGATACAGAGGAAAGCTCCCTGTGCACTGTCCCCATCAAACACTCCCACGACAGGTACAGCACCGGGTTAGATACAGAGTAAAGCTCCCTCTACACTGTCTCCATCAAACACTCCCAGGACAGGTACAGCACGGGGTTAGATACAGAGTAAAGCTCCCTCTACACTGGCCCCATCAAACACTCCCAGGGCATGTACAGTACGGGGGTTAGATACAGACTAAAGCTCCCTCTACACTGTCCCCAGCAAACACTCCCAGGGCAGGTACAGCACAGGGTTAGATACAGAGTAAAGCTCCCTCTGCAATGTCCCCATCAAACACTCCCAGGACAGGTACAGCACGGGGTTAGATACAGAGTAAAGCTCCCTCTACACTGTCGACATCAAACACTCCCAGGACAGGTACAGCACAGGGTTAGATACAGAGTAAAGCTCCCACTACACTGTCACCATCAAACATTGCCAGGACAGGTACAGCACGGGGTTAGATACAGAGTAAAGCTCCCTCTACACTGTACCCATCAAACACTCCGAGGACAGGTACAGCACGGGGTTCGATACAGAGTAAAGCTCCCTCTACACTCTCCCTATCAAACAGTCCCAGGACAGGTATAGTACGGGGTTCGATACAGAGTAAAGCTCCCGCTACACTGTCCCCATCAAACACTCCCAGGTCAGGGACAGCACGGGGTTAGATACAGAGTAAATTGCCCTCTACACTGTCCCCATCAAACACTCCCAGGGCAGGTACAGCACGGGGGTTAGATACAGAGTAAAGCTCCCCCTACACTGTCCCCAGCAAACACTCCCAGGACAGGTACAGCACAGGGTTAGATACAGAGTAAAGCTCCCTCTACACTTTCCCCATCAAACACTCCCAGGACAGGTACAGCACGAGATTAGATACAGAGGAAAGCTCCCTGTGCACTGTCCCCATCAAACACTCCCAGGACAGGTACAGCACGGGGTTAGATACAGAGTAAAGCTCCCTCTGCACTGTCCCCATCAAACACTCCCAGGACAGGTACAGCACGGGGTTCGATACAGAGTAAAGCTCCCATTACACTGTCCCCATTAAACATTGCCAGGACAGGTACAGCACGGGGTTAGATACAGAGTAAAGCTCCCTCTGCACTGTCCCCATCAAACACTCCCAGGACAGGTACAGCACAGGGTTCGATACAGAGTAAAGCTCCCATTACACTGTCCCCATTAAACATTGCCAGGACAGGTACAGCACGGGGTTAGATACAGAGTAAAGCTCCCTCTACACTGTACCCATCAAACACTCCCAGGACAGGGACAGCACGGGGTTAGATACAGAGTAAAACTCCCTCTAAACTGTCCACATCAAACACTCCCAGGACAGGTACAGCACGGGGTTAGATACAGAGTAAAGCTCCCTCTACACTGTCCACATCAAACACTCCCAGGACAGGAACACCACGGGGTTAGATACAGAGTAAAGCCATCAAACACTCCCAGGACAGGTACAGCACGGGGTTAGATACAGAGTAAAGCTCCCTCTACACTGTCCCCATCAAACACTCCCAGGACAGGTACAGCATCGGGTTAGATAGAGAGTAAAACTCCCTCTACACTGTCCCCATCAAACACTCCCAGGACAGGTACAGCATGGGGTTAGATACAGAGTAAAGCTCCCTCTACACTGTCCCCATCAAACACTCCCAGGACAGGTACAGCACGGGGTTAGGTACAGAGTAAAGCTCCCTCAGCACTGTCCCCATCAAACACTCCCAGGACAGGTACAGCACGGGGTTAGATACAGAGTAAAGCTCCCTCTACACTGTCCCCATCAAACACTCCCTGGACAGGTACAGCACGGGGTTAGATACAGAGTAAAGCTCCCTCTATACTGTCCCCATCAAACACTCCCAGGACAGGTACAGCACGGGGTTAGATACAGAGTAAAGCTCTCTCTACACTGTCCCCATCAAACATTCCCAGGACAGGTACAGCACGGGTTAGATACAGAGTAAAGCTCCCTCTACACTGTCCCCATCAAACACTCCCAGGACAGGTACAGCACGGGGTTAGATACAGAGTAAAGCTCCCTCTACACTGTCCCCAACAAACCCTCCCAGGACAGGTACAGCACGGGGTTAGATACAGAGTAAAACTCCCTCTACACTGTCCCCATCAAACACTCCCAGTACAGGTACAGCACGGGGTTAGATACAGAGTAATGCTCCCTCTACACTGTCTCCATCAAACACTCCCAGGACAGGTACAGCACGAGGTTAGATACAGAGTAAAGCTCCCTCTACACTGTCCCCATCAAACACTCCCAGGACAGGTACAGCACGGGGTTAGATACAGAGTAAAGCTCCCTCTACACTGTCCACATCAAACTCTCCCAGGACAGGTACAGCACGGGATTAGATACAGAGTAAAACTCCCTCTACACTGTCCCCATCAAACACTCCCAGGACAGGTACAGCATGGGGTTAGATACAGAGTAAAATTCCCTCTACACTGTCCCCATCAAACACTCCCAGGACAGGTACAGCATGGGGTTAGATACAGAGTAAAGCTCCCTCTACACTGTCCCCATCAAACACTCCCAGGACAGGTACAGCATGGGGTTAGATAGAGAGTAAAGCTCTCTCTACACTGTCCACATCAAACACTCCCAGGACAGGAACACCACGGGGTTAGATACAGAGTAAAGCTCCCTCTACACTGTCCCCATCAAACACTCCCAGGACAGGTACAGCATGGGGTTAGATACAGAGTAAAGCTCCCTCTACACTGTCCCCATCAAACACTCCCAGGACAGGTACAGCATGGGGTTAGATACAGAGTAAAGCTCTCTCTACACTGTCCACATCAAACACTCCCAGGACAGGTACAGCATGGGGTTAGATACAGAGTAAAGCTCCCTCTACACTGTCCCCATCAAACACTCCCAGGACAGGTACAGCACGGGGTTAGATACAGAGTAAAGCTCTCTCTACACTGTCCCCATCAAACACTCCCAGGACAGGTACAGCACGGGGTTAGGTACAGAGTAAAGCTCCCTCTGCACTGTCCCCATCAAACACTCCCAGGACAGGTACAGCACGGGGTTAGATACAGAGTAAAGCTCCCTCTACACTGTCCCCATCAAACACTCCCAGGACAGGTATAGCACGGGGTTAGATACAGAGTAAAGCTCCCTCTACACTGTCCCCATCAAACACTCCCAGGACAGGTACAGCACGGGGTTAGATACAGAGTAAAGCTCCCTCTACACTGTCCACATCAAACACTCCCAGGACAGGTACAGCACGGGGTTAGATACAGAGTAAAGCTCCCTCTACACTGTCCCCATCAAACACTCCCAGGACAGGTACAGCACGGGGTTAGATACAGAGTAAAGCTCCCTCTACACTGTCCCCATCAAACACTCCCAGGACAGGTACAGCACGGGGTTAGATACAGAGTAAAGCTCCCTCTACACTGTCCCCATCAAACACTCCCAGGACAGGTACAGCATGGGGTTAGATACAGAGTAAAGCTCCCTCTACACTGTCCCCATCAAACAATCCAGGACAGGTACAGCACGGGGTTAGGTACAGAGTAAAGCTCCCTCTACACTGTCCCCATCAAACACTCCCAGGACAGGTACAGCACGGGGTTAGATACAGAGTAAAGCTCCCTCTACACTGTCCCCATCAAACACTCCCAGGACAGGTACAGCATGGGGTTAGATACAGAGTAAAGCTCCCTCTACACTGTCCCCATCAAACACTCCCAGGACAGGTACAGCACGGGGTTAGATACAGAGTAAAGCTCCCTCTACACTGTCCCCATCAAACACTCCCAGGACAGGTACAGCACGGGGTTAGATACAGAGTAAAGCTCCCTCTACACTGTCCCCATCAAACACTCCCAGGAGAGGTACAGCACGGGGTTAGATACAGAGTAAAGCTCCCTCTACACTGTCCCCATCAAACACTCCCAGGACAGGTACAGCACGGGGTTAGATACAGAGTAAAGCTCCCTCTGCACTGTCCCCATCAAACACTCCCAGGGCAGGTACAGCACGGGGTTAGATACAGAGTAAAGCTCCCTCTGCCTGTCCCCATCAAACACTCCCAGGACAGGTACAGCACGGGGTTAGATACAGAGTAAAGCTCCCTCTACACTGTCCCCATCAAACACTCCCAGGACAGGTACAGCACGGGGTTAGATACAGAGTAAAGCTCCGTCTACCCTGTCCCCATCAAACACTCCCAGGACAGGGACAGCACGGGGTTAGATACAGAGTAAAGCTCCCTCTACACTGTTCCCATCAACACTCCCAGGACAGGTACAGCACGGGGTTAGATACAGAGTAAAGCTCCCTCTACACTGTCCCCATCAAACACTCCCAGGACAGGTACAGCGCAGGGTTAGATACAGAGTAAAGCTCCCTCTACACTGTCCCCATCAAACACTCCCAGGGCAGGTACAGCACGGGGTCAGATACAGAGTAAAGCTCCCTGTACACTGTCCCCATCAAACACTCCCAGGACAGGTACAGCACGGGGTTAGATACAGAGTAAAGCTCCCTCTACACTGTCCCCATCAAACACTCCCAGGACAGGTACAGCACGGGGTTAGATACAGAGTAAAGCTCCCTCTACACTGTCCCCATCAAACACTCCCAGGACAGGTACAGCACGGGGTTAGATACAGAGTAAAGCTCCCTCTACACTGTCCCCATCAAACACTCCCAGGACAGGTACATCACGGGGTTAGATACAGAGTAAAGCTCCCTCTACACTGTCCCCATCAAACACTCCCAGGACAGGTACAGCGCAGGGTTAGATACAGAGTAAAGCTCCCTCTACACTGTTCCCATCAAACACTCCCAGGACAGGTACAGCACGGACAGGGTAACAGGCAGCCCAGTTTCCATCTCTGAATGCTAAAAACAAGTTTCAACTTTTCAAAGTGGAGAGGTTTGCTCACAGCTCTCTTGCTCGGCCATCGGATTGTCAGTCCTGGTTTGATATCTCCGGCACCACCAGCTGTACGAGCTGTTTGAACATCGCCCCACCCTATTCCCCACTCACAGGAGGAGGCGTCAGAAATACCTGTTCGACCGCTGGGTGCTGCAGCAAGGCAGCCGCAGGCAATGCTAATGTGGACAGAGGGAGGGCTGGGGGGAAATGGGCGGGGGGGGAAAGGTGTGGGGGGAAGGGATGGAGGGGGTAATGGGGGGGATGGGCAGGGTGAAATGGGGTGGAGGGGAAAGGGGTGGAGGGGTGGAGGGGGAAAGGGGTGGAGGGGTGGAGGGGGAAAGGGGTGGAGGGGGAGTGGAGGGTGGAGGGGGACATGGGTGGGGGAAAGGGATGGGGGGAAAGGGGTGGGGGGAAAGGGATGGGGGGAAAGGGGTGGGGGAAAGGGGTGGAGGGGAAAGGGGTAGGGGAAAGGGGTGGAGGGGAAAGGGGTGGGGAGGAATTGGTGGGGGAAATGGGCAGGGGGAATGGGGTGAGGGGGAAGGGATGGGGGGAAGGGGTGGAGAGGGAAATGGGCGGGGGGAAGGGGTGGAGAGGGAAATGGGCGGGGGGAAAAGGGGTGGGGGAAGGGATGGAGGGGGGAAGGGGTGGAGAGGGAAATGGGCGGGGGAAGGGGTGGAGAGGGAAATGGGCGGGGGGAAAAGGGGTGGGGGAAGGGATGGAGGGGGGAAGGGGTGGGGGGGAAAGGGTGTGGGGGAAAAGGGGTGGAGGGGGGTAAAGGGGGAAGGGATGGGGGGAAAGGGATGGGGGGAAAGGGGTGGAGGGGAAAGGGGTGGAGGGGAAGGGGTGGAGGGGGAAGGGGTGGGGGAAAGGGGTGGAGGGGAAAGGGGTGGGGGGAAATGGGAAGGGGAATGGGGTGAGGGGGAAGGGATGGGGGGAAGGGGTGGAGAGGGAAATGGGCGGGGGGAAGGGGTGGAGAGGGAAATGGGCGGGGGGAAAAGGGGTGGGGGAAGGGATGGAGGGGGGAAGGGGGTGGGGGGGAAGGGGTGGGGGGGAAAGGGTGTGGGGGGAAAGGGGTGGAGGGGGAAGGGGTGGGGGGTAAAGGGGTGGAGGGGGAAGGGGTGGGGGGAAAGGGATGGGGGGAAAGGGGTGGAGGGGAAAGGGGTGGAGGGGGAAGGGGTGGAGGGGAAGGGGTGGAGGGGGAAGGGGTGGAGGGGGAAGGGGTGGAGGGGGAAGGGGTGGGGGGGAAAGGGGTGGAGGGGGAAGGGGTGGGGGGAAAGGGGTGGAGGGGGAAGGGGTGGAGCGGGAAGGGGTGGGGAGGAAAGGGGTGGAGGGGAAAGGGGTGGGGAGGAATTGGGTGGGGGGAAAGGGGTGGAGGGGAAAGGGGTGGGGAGGAATTGGGTGGGGGGAAATGGGCAGGGGGAATGGGGTGAGGGGGAAGGGATGGGGGGAAGGGGTGGAGAGGGAAATGGGCGGGGGGAAAAGGGGTGGGGGAAGGGGTGGGGGAAGGGGTGGGGGAAGGGGTGGAGGGGGGAAGGGGTGGGGGGGAAAGGGTGTGGGGGAAAAGGGGTGGAGGGGGGAAGGGGTGGGGGGGAAAGGGGTGGAGGGGGAAGGGGGTGGGGGGAAAGGGATAGGGGGAAGGGGTGGGGGGAAAGGGATGGGGGGAAAGGGGTGGGGGGAAAGGGATGGGGGGAAAGGGGTGGAGGGGAAAGGGGTGGGGAGGAATTGGGTGGGGGGAAATGGGCAGGGGGAATGGGGTGAGGGGGAAGGGATGGGGGGGGAAGTGGTGGGGGGAGAAGGGGTGGAGGGGGGGAAGTGGTGGGGGGAGAAGGGGTGGAGGGGGGGGAAGGGGTGGGGGGAAAAGGGGTGGAGGGGGGAAGGGGTGGGGGGAAATGGGTGGAGTGGGGAAGGGGTGGGGGGAAATGGGTGGAGGGGGAAGGGGTGGGGGAAGGGGGTGGGGGGAAGGGGTGGGGGGGGGAAGGGTTGGGGGAAATGGGTGGGGGGAAGGGGTGGGGTGGGAAAGGGGTGGGGGGGAAAAGGGGTGGGGGAAAGGGGTGGGGGGGAATGGGTGGGTGGGAGATGGGTAGGAGGGAAGTGGGGGGGAAAGGGGGTGGGGGGAAATGGGGTGGGGAAAAGGGGTGAGGGAAGGGGTGGGGGGAAAGGGGTGGGGGGAAAGGGGTGGGGGGGATATGGGTGGGGGGGAAGGGGGTGGGGGAAGGGGGTGGTGGGAAGGGGGGGGGGAAAGGGGTGGTGGGAAAGGGGTGGGGGGAAAGGGGTGGTGGGAAAGGGGTGGGGGGAAAGGGGTGGGGGGAATGGGGTGGGGGAGGGATGGAGGGGGGAAGGGGGTGGGGGAAAGGAAGGGGGTGGGGGAAAAGGGTGGGGGGACATGGGTGGGGGGAAAGGGGTGGAGGGGAAAGGGGTGTAGGAAGGGGTGGGGGGGTATTGGGTGTGGGGATGGGGTGGGGGAAGGGGTGGAGGGGGAAATAGGCAGGGGGAATGGGATGAGGGGGAAGGGGAGGGGGAAGGGGTGGAGGGGGAATAGGTGTGGGGAAGGGGTGGGGGAAGGGGTGGAGGGGGAAATGGGCAGGGGGAAGGGGTGGAGGGGGAAATGGGCAGGGGGAATGGGATGAGGGGGAAGGGGTGGAGGGGGAAATGGGCAGGGGGAATGGGATGAGGGGGAAGGGGTGGGGGGGGAAATGGGCAGGGGGAATGGGATGAGGGGAAAAGGGGTGGGGGAAGGGATGGAGGGGGAAGGGGTGGGGGGGAAAGGGGGGGAAGGGGTGGTGGGAAAGGGGTGGGGGAAATGGGTGGTGGGGGGAAATAGGTGGAGGGGGAAATGGGCGGGTGGAAAGGTGTGGGGGGAAGGGATAGGGGGGGTAATGGGGGGAATGGGCGGGGTGAAATGGGGTGGGGGATGGGGTGGAGGGGGAAATGGGGTGGGGGGAAGGGGTGGAGGGGGAAATGGGCGGTGGGAAATGGGTCGGGGGGAAGGGGTGGGGTAAAGGGGTGGAGGGGGAAATGGGTGGGGGGGAAGGGTTGGGGGGACATGGGTGGGGGGAAAGGGGTGGAGGGGGAAGGGGTGGGGGAAGGGGGAAGGGGTGAAGGGGGAAGGGGTGGGGGGAAATGGGCGGGGGGAAGTGGTGGGGAAAGTGTGTGGGGGAAAAGGGGTGGGGAATTGGGTGGGGGAATTGGTTGGGGGGAATTGGGTGGGGGGAAGGGTGGGGGAAAGGGGTGGGGGGAAAGGGGTGGGGGGAAAGGGGTGGGGAGGAATTGGGTGGGGGGAAATGGGCAGGGGGAATGGGGTGAGGGGGAAGGGGTGGGGGGAAGGGGTGGAGAGGGAAATGGGCGGGGGAAAAGGTGTGGGGGGAAGGGATGGAGGGGGGAAGGGGTGGGGGGAAAGGGTGTGGGGGGAAAGGGGTGGAGGGGGAAGGGGTGGGGGGGAAGGGTTGGGGGTAAATGGGTGGGGGGAAGTGGGTGGGGGGAAGTGGTGGGGGGAAATGGGTGGGGGGAAAAGTGGTGGGGGGAAATGGGTGGGGGGAAAAGGGGTGGGGGGAAGGGGTGGGGGGAAAAGGGGTGGGGGGGAAAGTGGGTGGGGGAAAAGGGGTGGGGGGAAAAGGGGTGGGGGGAAAGTGGGTGGGGGAAAAGGGGTGGAGGGGGGAAGGGGTGGGGGGAAATGGGTGGAGGGGGAAATGGGTGGAGGGGGAAATGGGTGGAGGGGGAAGGGGTGGGGGAAGGGGTGGGGGGGGAAGGGGTGGGGGGGAAATGGGTGGGGGAAGGGGTGGGTGGGAAAGGGGTGGGGGGAAAAGGGGTGGGGGGAATGGGTGGGGGGTGGGTGATGGGTGAGGGGAAGTGGGGGGGAAAGGGGGTGGGGGGAAAGGGGTGGGGGGGAAGGGGGTGGGGGGAAAGGGGTGGGGGGGAATTGGGGGGGAATGGGGTGGGGGGGGAAGGGGTGGGGGGAAAGGGGTGGGGGAAGGGGTGGGGGGGAATGGGGTGGGGGGGGATATGGGTGGGGGGGAAAGGGGTGGGGGGGTATGGGTGGGGGGGATATGGGTGGGGGGAAAGGGGTGGGGGGGATATGGGTGGGGGGGAAGGGGGTGGGGAAAGGGGTGGGGGGGAAAGCGGGTGGGGGGAATTGGGTGGGGGGAAATGGGCAGGGGGAAATGGGTGGGGTGGGGGGAAATGGGCGGGGGGGAAATAGGTGCGGGGGAAGGGGTGGGGGGGAAACAGAGAATATTGGTCGTGGGAAGGGGAGTGGAATGGGGAAGGGGTAACAGAGGGGGAGGGAGAGGGAGTGGGGGTAGGGGTGAAGGGGTGTGAGGGGGTAGGGTGAGGGGAGTCTGTGGGGCGGGGGAGGGGATGAGGTCGATGTGGGGGGGTGGGGGGTGAGGGAGTGAGGGAAGGTGATGAGGGGGTGAGGGGGTCGAGGAAGGTGATGAGGGGGTGAGGGGTGATGAGGGGTGAGGGGTGATGAGGGGGTGAGGGAAGGTGTAGAGGGGGTGATGGGGTTTGGGTTTGGGAGGGGAGGGAGTTTGGGAGGGGAGGGGGTTTGGGTGGGGAGGGGGTTTGGTTGCGGGTAACGGGGGATTGAGTGAGGGTGATGGGAGTGGGTGAAGAGGGTGATTGAGGAGGGGAAGGAGTGAGGTTGTGGAGGGGTGTGTAGGGAGTGAGTGAAGATGTGGAGGGGAAGTGGAGGGAGTGAGGGTGTAAACCCTTCACGATTCCTGAGGCTCCTGGAGCCCAGAGGAACGTCCTGCTCCTCTGGCCCAGAGCAGCTCAGTGAGATTGAGGAAGGACCTGCTCCTCTGGCCCAGAGCAGCTCAGTGAGATTGAGGAAGGACCTGCTCCTCTGGCCCAGAGCAGCTCACTGGGATTGAGGAAGGACCTGCTCCTCTGGCCCAGAGCAGCTCAGTGAGATTGAGGAAGGACCTGCTCCTCTGGCCCAGAGCAGCTCACTGGGATTGAGGAAGGCCCTGCTCCACTGGCCCAGAGCAGCTCACTGGGATTGAGGAAGGACCTGCTCCTCTGGCCCAGAGCAGCTCAGTGGGATTGAGGAAGGCCCTGCTCCTCTGGCCCAGAGCAGCTCAGTGAGATTGAGGAAGGCCCTGCTCCTCTGGCCCAGAGCAGCTCACTGGGATTGAGGAAGGACCTGCTCCTCTGGCCCAGAGCAGCTCACTGGGATTGAGGAAGGACCTGCTCCTCTGGCCCAGAGCAGCTCAGTGAGATTGAGGAAGGACCTGCTCCTCTGGCCCAGAGCAGCTCACTGGGATTGAGGAAGGCCCTGCTCCACTGGCCCAGAGCAGCTCACTGGGATTGAGGAAGGACCTGCTCCTCTGGCCCAGAGCAGCTCAGTGGGATTGAGGAAGGCCCTGCTCCTCTGGCCCAGAGCAGCTCAGTGAGATTGAGGAAGGCCCTGCTCCTCTGGCCCAGAGCAGCTCACTGGGATTGAGGAAGGACCTGCTCCTCTGGCCCAGAGCAGCTCAGTGGGATTGAGATGTTTTTGTGGAATGTTTTTTGCTGTTTTGTAATTTCAGGATGTGATATTTGTTGCCACCCTGGTTAAGGTTGGACCGAGTGAGAAGCAGGTGTTTGGAGGGTAAATATTGGGAGAGGGACACTGGGAGAGCCTCCTGCTCGAGATACCTCCTGCTGTTGGCAGCTCCCCTTGGATCGCATGTGGCACCAAGGTTTAAGAACTGGATTGGCCTCGAGCTCCAGGGAGCGGGATGGTGTCGGCGACAGGCAAACGCAGCTTGCGGTGGGGACCAAAGACACGGGGCTGCGTTCTCTGATTTGGATGTCCGCCGGGGGTGTCTGGTTTCACGACAAAAGAAGTCGGCGGCAAACGGGGATTCTCCACCCGATTGGCGATGACGAAATCGGCGTCAGGCATTGGAGAATCCCGCCCCGCGGAATTTGGTCGGAGGCCGTCTCGCGGCAACGCCGAGGTGCTCGAGTTTAGGCGCAGAACGAGCTGAAACTTGTTGCATCGATTTCATGGATCGTTCAGTTTCTGGAGCAGAGTGCTGTTAAATAGGTGGTTGTCCATTGGGACAGTCCGCTCCGAGTTAGTGTGGAAAAGCCTAATGCATATCTTGATGGTGTCATAGATTATCATAGAATTTACAGTGCAGAAGGGGGCCATTCGGCCCATCGAGTCTGCACCGGCTCTTGGAAAGAGCACCCTACCAAGGTCAACACCTCCGCCCTATCCCCATAACCCTGTAACCCCACCCAACACTGAGGGCAATTTTGGACACTAAGGGCAATTTATCATGGCCAATCCACCTAACCCGCACATCTTTGGACTGTGGGAGGAAACCGGAGCACCCGGAGGAAACCCACGCACACATGGGGAGGACGTGCAGACTCCGCACAGACAGTGACCCAGCGGGGAATCGAACCTGGGACCCTGGAGCTGCGAAGCAATTGTGCTAACCACAATGCTACCGTGCTGCCCAACATGTGTCATGGTGTATTACTGAAGAAAGACTGGGCGATTATAAAGGGGATTAAAATTATATATTCAATAGCCTTTTGCAATTTGTTTAACTAAATTCTCCGTTTGGAATGCAGAACAGTCCTTGATTCTCTTGGACTGACAATCGGCAACACCTCGATTAGCTCCTCTTTGCCGCTCAGCTGAGCGGGGTCGCTCTCACTCGCTTTCGCTCGGTCTCGGCTATCCACTTGTACTCTATGCAACGCGGTAATAGAAGTTTCTCTTCTCATCGCTCCATCCAATTGTGAGCAGTTTTGGGCCCCGTATCTAAGGAAGGATGTGCTGGGGCCTTGGAAAGGGTCCAGAGGAGGTTCACAAGAATGATCCCTGGAATGAAGAGCTTGTCGTGTGAGGAACGATCGAGGACTCTGGGTCTGCACTCGTTGGAGTTTAGAACGATGTGGGGGGGATCTTATTGAAACTTACAGGATACTGCGAGGCCTGGATAGAGTGGACGCGGAGAGGATGTTTCCACTTGTAGTAAAAAACTAGAACCAGAGGACACAATCTCAGACTAAAGGGACGATCCTTTAAAACAGAGATGAGGAGGAATTTCTCCAGCCAGAGGGGGGTGAATCTGTGGAACTCTTTGCCGCAGAAGGCTGTGGAGGCCAAATCACTGAGTGTCTTTGAGACAGAGATAGATAGGTTCCTGATTAATAAGGGATCAGGGGTTAGGGGGAGAAGGCAGGAGAATGGGGATGAGAAAAATATCAGCCATGATTGAATGGAGAGCAGACTGGATGGGCCGAGTGGCCTAATTCTGCTCCTATGTGTCTTATGGTCTTAAGCATGACTGCTTCCTAAAAACAGCAATAATGCGACAAGAGACAAATAATTTGTCTGCAGGTGTGAAAGGCTGGATCCTAAATGCCTGCCATTGGGAATCAGAATAAAGGGGGCGCGATTCTCCACTCCCGCGCCGGTTGGGGGAATCGCCCGGGCCGCCAAAATTTCCGGGGACGCCGGTCCGACGCCCTCCCGCGATTCTCCCGGGCGGCGGGGAACGGCCCGGTCGGGTTCCGCGGGCCGCGGGCCGGAGAATCGCCGGAGACACCCAAAATGGCGATTCTCCGGCACCCCCCGCTAGTCTCAGGCCCGGATGGGCCGAGCGGCCTGCCCAAAACGGCGGGTTCCCCCCCCCCCCCCCCCGGCGCCGTCCACACCTGGTCGCTGCAGTCGCGGGCGGTGCGTGAACGCTGTGGGGGGGGGGCGGGCGAGGGGGGATCCTGCGCCGGGCTTCACCTGGACGCCAGGATATTTGAGGAAGGGAGGGAATGAACTTTGCTCCTTTAGTTAGTGCCAGCCTCTGTCTCGGATTGTACCCGTGTGCGACACCTTGGATATTTGCCTGTGATAGGGTTCAGAGTATAACGGACACGTCTAGTTGGGTGAGCTCATTTCTTTGGAAAGGCCAAAGTGGATTGAGAGGTTACTTACTGGGTTACGGGGTAGGGTGGGGGAGTGGGCCCAGGCGGGGGGGGGCTCTTTAGGGGCTCTTTAGGAGGGTCGGTACAGCCTCAGCCGGCCGAATGGCCTCCTTCTGCACTGTTAGGTATCCTTTTATGATGAGAGGGCAGAAGGCAAATTGCGTCCGGAATACTGAAACTCTGACCTTGCAGCGTTTCCCTTGGTGCCCACACTCTGGGCAGCACGGCGGCGCAGCGGTTAGCACTGTTGCTTCACAGCTCCGGGGATCCCGGTTCGATTCCCCGCTGGGTCACTGTCTGTGCGGAGTCTGCACATCCTCCCCCTGTGTGTCTGCGTGGGTTTCCTCCGGGTGCTCCGGTTTCCTCCCACAGTCCAAAGATGTGCAGGTGAGGTGATAAATTGCCCTTCGTGTCCAAAAAGGTTGGGGTTACAGGGTTACGGGGATAGGGGCGGAGGTGTGGGCTTGGGTAGGGTGCCCTTTCCAAGGGCCGGTGCAGACTCGATGGGCTGAATGGCCTCCTTCTGCACTGTAAATTCCATGATTCTATGAAACTCCAGTGGAGCGGCCCACCCTCAGGCAGTGCGCCCCCCCCCCTCATTTCCCACCCTCGGGCAGCATCATAATGCAGAGTCCATCGGCCTATTAGAGGAAAGACGGAGCGGCAAATGTTAAGGGAGGAAAGGTATGAATTAATCTCCAGGACATCACTGGCAGGCTCGGAGATGTCACTGCCAACCCAAACCCTGGAACTGGGCGTGCCTTTCACACTCCCCTGCAAACCAAGCGGAACTTTTTGCTATTTGAATGTCTCGCTGCTGGCCCCCAATCTGTATTGCTAGCCGGTCTCTGCTGCATCTTGCTGCTCACTCTGTCAGTCAATCCTTCACCCACCCACCCCCAGGTCTCTTGTTTCCTTTCCCCCCCCTCCTGGCATTTCACACTCTGCTCCAATCAGGCGGCCCTGGTCAGTTTCATACCAAATAAGGAAGATGAGAGTGCAAGCAGTCAGTCAGAATAGTCGGGCACGCTGGTAGGCACGGACTTAACCTGCGTGTGCCAGGCCAGCCCCGAATCAGTTCCTCACAAACCCATCACACAGGAAGAGATTTAACTGGATCCTGTGGGGGGGGGGGGGGGGCTAATCGACATGGTGGGCGAGGGGAGATAATGCTTCCTCTTGTGGGAGGGTCTAGAACTGTGGGGGGTGGGGGGGGGAGGGGGAAGAGTCTAGAACTGGGGGGGGGGGTGCACTGTTAAAAAATGAGGGGGGGGGGCCTCCCTATTTTTAGGGCAGCACGCTAGCACAGTGGTTAGCACTGTGGGCTTCACAGCCCCAGGGTCCCGGGTTCGATTCGAGTTTGCACATTCTCCCCGTGTCTGCGTGGGTTTCGCCCCCACAACCCCCAAAGATGCGCCGGGTAGGGGGATTGGCCGCGCTACATCGCCCCTCAATTGGAAAAATGAATTGGGGACTCTGAGTTTATTTTTTTTAAACGGGAGTGGGGAAGAGGAAGGTCTTGGAAATTTATAAGGGGCTCAGGGAATGGGAGGGAGCCTCGATAGGGGAGGTGAAGGGAAAGTGGGAGGAAGACTTGGACAAGGGAGTTAGAGGCGGGGTTGCGGGAGGATGCAGAGTCAACACGTTCTCGTCGTGCGCCAGGCTCAGGCCGGATACAATTCAAGGTGGTCCACAGGGCACACGTGACGGTGGCCTGGATGAGCAGGTTCTTTGTAGGGGTGGGGGATCGGTGGCGGGCGGTGTGCGGGGGAGGGTCCCCGAACCATGTCCACATGTTCTGTGCATGTCCCAAGCTGAGGGACTCTGGCCGGCATTTGCCGATGTCATGTCCACGATATTGAAGGTGAGGGTCTGAGTCCAGAGGTGGCAATTTTTTGGAGAGCCGGAAGACCCGGGAGTCCAGGGGGGGCGAGAGAGGCTGACGTTTTGTCCTTTGCCTCCCTGGTAGGCCGGAGACGGATCGTATTAGAACATAGAACATAGAACATAGAAAAATACAGCACAGAACAGGCCCTTCGGCCCACGATGTTGTGCCGAACCTTTGTCCTAGATTAATCATAGATTATCATTGAATTTACAGTGCAGAAGGAGGCCATTCGGCCCATTGAGTCTGCACCGGCTCTTGGAAAGAGCACCCTACCCAAACTCAACACTTCCACCCAACACCAAGGGCAATTTGGACATTAAGGGCAATTTATCATTGGCCAATTCACCTAACCCGCGCATCTTTGGACTGTGGGAGGAAACCGGAGCACCCGGAGGAAACCCACGCAGACACGGGGAGGACGTGCAGACTCCGCACAGACAGTGACCCAAGCCGGAATCGAACCTGCGACCCTGGAGCTGTGAAGCAATTGTGCTATCCACAATGCTACCGTGCTGCCCTTGAGAACAAATAAATCTACACTATCATTTTACTGTAATCCATGTACCTATCCAACAGCTGCTTGAAGGTCCCTAATGTTTCCGACTCAACTACTTCCACAGGCAGTGCATTCCATGCCCCCACTACTCTCTGGGTATAGAACCTACCTCTGATATCCCTCCTATATCTTCCACCTTTCACCTTAAATTTATGTCCCCTTGTAATGGTTTGTTCCACCCGGGGAAAAAGTCTCTGACTGTCTACTCTATCTATTCCCCTGATCATCTTATAAACCTCTATCAAGTCGCCCCTCATCCTTCTCCGTTCTAATGAGAAAAGGCCTAGCACCCTCAACCTTTCCTCGTAAGACCTACTCTCCATTCCAGGTAACATCCTGGTAAATCCTCTTTGCACCTTTTCCAAAGCTTCCACATCCTTCCTAAAATGAGGCGACCAGAACTGTACACAGTACTCCAAATGTGGCCTTACCAAAGTTTTGTACAGCTGCATCATCACCTCACGGCTCTTAAATTCAATCCCTCTGTTAATGAACGCGAGCACACCATAGGCCTTCTTCACAGCTCTATCCACTTGAGTGGCAACTTTCAAAGATGTATGAACATAGACCCCAAGATCTCTCTGCTCCTCCACATTGCCAAGAACTCTACCGTTAACCCTGTATTCCGCATTCATATTTGTCCTTCCAAAATGGACAACCTCACACTTTTCAGGGTTAAACTCCATCTGCCACTTCTCAGCCCAGCTCTGCATCCTATCTATGTCTCTTTGCAGCCGACAACAGCCCTCCTTACTATCCACAACTCCACCAATCTTCGTATCGTCTGCAAATTTACTGACCCACCCTTCAACTCCCTCATCCAAGTCATTAATGAAAATCACAAACAGCAGAGGACCCAGAACTGATCCCTGCGGTACACCACTGGTAACTGGGATCCAGGCTGAATATTTGCCATCCACCACCACTCTCTGACTTTTATCGGTTAGCCAGTTCGTTATCCAACTGGCCAAATTTCCCACTATCCCATGCCTCCTTACTTTCTGCAGAAGCCTACCATGGGGAACTTTATCAAATGCCTTACTAAAATCCATGTACACTACATCCACTGCTTTACCTTCATCCACATGCTTGGTCACCTCCTCAAAGAATTCAATAAGACTTGTAAGGCAAGACCTACCCCTCACAAATCCGTGCTGACTATCCCTAATCAAGCAGTGTCTTTCCAGATGCTCAGAAATCCTATCCTTCAGTACCCTTTCCATTACTTTGCCTACCACCGAAGTAAGACTAACTGGCCTGTAATTCCCAGGGTTATCCCTAGTCCCTTTTTTGAACAGGGGCACGACATTCGCCACTCTCCAATCCCCTGGTACCACCCCTGTTGACAGTGAGGACGAAAAGATCATTGGCGGGGAGGGACCCGGAACCCTCGAAATCGGTTGTTAAAAATTTATAAATGCCTTAACAAAATATTGCCGCAGCCTGCAGCACCCGCATCCCAGAAACAAATTTTGAAAGATGTCACAATGGTGGAAATGTGGCGAGCAATTTGAGTGGATAAAGCTCTCTCAATCGTCAGGGTGACCATGACCAAACATCTGTTTCAGGGGGAGTTGGGTCAAGGACACCACGGAGAGTTGCCTTACTCTTCGTAGAATCAACACAGACTATACAGTGCAGAAGGAGGCCATTCGGCCCATCGAGTCTGCACAGGCCCTTGGAAAGAGCACCCTACCCAAGGTCCACACCTCCACCCTATCCCCGTAACCCAGTGACCCCACCTAACCTTTTTGGACACTAAGGGGAAATCTAGCGCGGCCAATCCACCTCACCCTCACATCTGTGGACTGTGGGAGGAAACCGGAGCACCCGGAGGAAACCCACGCAGACACGGGGAGAACGTGCAGACTCCGCACAGACAGTGACCCAGCCGGGTATCGAACCCGGGAGCTGTGAAGCCACAGTGCTAACCACTGTGCTGCCGTGTCGCCCCATTCAAATTGTGACGCGTGAATTTATAATCCAAAGTTCTTTTTTGTTTTTGTTTTATTTTTAAAATTTAGCGTACCCAATTCATTTTTTTCCAATTAAGGGGCGATTTAGCGCGGCCAATCCACCTACCCTGCACATCTTTGGGTTGTGGGGGGCGAAACCCACGCAGACACGGGGAGAATGTGCAAACTCCACACGGACAGTGACCCGGAGCCGGGATCGAACCCGGGACCTCGGCGCCGTGAGGCAGCAGTGCTAACCACTGTGCCACCCCGTGCCGCCCTTTATAATTCAAAGTTGAGAGAGCGTGCATCCAGACGAAGGATTTGGAACGTTGGCGGTCCGTCCGAGCAGTGCGGGAAAAAAACAGAGACAGGACGTAGGCTTAATTCGTACTCATTTTTAATTTAATTGTATTAAAATCACAGCTTCAAAAACAAATAAATTCAAAGGAAATAAATGTGGATGAGGGAGCGTCTGTGCTGAGGGAAGGAGCGAGGTGGAGGCTAATCGTGGAAAAATAAAACATTATTGGTCCGTCGCTCCTCCCTGGGCCGATTTTACATTTGATTTTCTCTAAACTGTCCAGTGGGCCAAAGGAAATCAGCTGGCAGGGGAGGTTGCGATGTGACTGAGCTGCCAATCTGTCCCTCCAGGCTAATGCAAGGCTGTGCTCGAATAAACATTAGGACAGTAACAGGTCTCAATAGCACCTTAAGAACACTGAGCGGGTTAGAAGCTTCAGATAAAACACAAACGCCGACACTGAGGAACTGACACATGAGTGCTTGATTTGATGGATGTAAGCTCCTCCAAGGAGGACGGGGAGTCACACTTTGCGTCGCCGCGCAGTCCGTCAATTCCTTGGCCACCCCTTTACAAAGCTCGGAATATCGCTAGTTCTCCAACCCCCCCCCCCCCCGGTGAATTTGTACGCCCAGAAATTCATTGAAACTTAAAAAAAAAAAATTTAGAGTAGCCAATTCATTTTTCCCAATGAAGGGGCAATTTCAGCGCGGCCAATCCACCCGCCCTGCACGTCTTTGGGTTGTGGGGGCGAGACCCACGCAGACACGGGGAGAATGTGCAAACTCCACACGGGACAGTGACCCGGGATCGAACCCGGGACCTCGGCGCCGTGAGGCAGCAGGGCTAACCCACTGCGCCCCCCCCCCCCGTGCCGCCCCCTTGTAACTTGGTTGACTCTCAGGCCCAGCCCTCCTCCAACGTGGCGAGGAGACAGAGCGGCGGTATTCGACCTGCAGGCGGACTATCCACAGACCAAATTCAGGGGCCAGGGTCGCAGTGAAGGACGGGTAGGTGGGATGGCGAGGAATGGAGGGGGGGGGGGCGGGGGAGGTGCGTGGTGATCCCGAGAGGATGGACGGAGCGGGATCACGTGTGAAAAGTGGATGGTTGGAGTGGAGGACAGGGAACGTGTGGAGTGGGCAGACACGGCCTCCACTACAGCTCTGAGGCTTTGCCGACCGTCAGTCAAAACAAGTCGAAAATCTTCAAGGCTAACTCCCCATTTCGGGGACCATTTAGAGATTTTTAACGCCTTTCCAGACAGTTCCTTCATAGACTTTATGGAAGCCTGGAGGTGATAGACGATCCATAAATAACAACAAAACCCTGGAAATGCCCAGCAGATCCCTCAGTAACTGTGGAGGAAGAGGAATATTAATAATAATCTTTATTGTCACAAGTCGGCTCACATTAACGCTGCAGTGAAGTTACTGTGAAAAGCCCCTAGTCGTCACATCCCGGCGCCTGTTCGGGTACACGGAGGGAGAATTCAGAATGTCCAATTCACCTAACAGCACCTCTTTCGGGACTTGTGGGAGGAAACCGGAGCACCCAGAGGGAACCCACGCACACACGGGGAGAACGTGCAGACTCCGCACAGACAGTGACCCGAGCCAGGAATCGAACCCGGGACCCTGGCGCTGTGAAGCAACAGTGCTAACCGCCGTGCCGCCCGCAGATAGGGTTAACGCCTTGGGGTCGTAACCTTTCAACAGAACACCGAGGACCTCGGACCTTTGCGGCCCTCTGCAAAGATGCTGTCGGACCTGTGAATATTTCCAGCACCTTCTATTTTCACATTTCCAGCACCCAAGACTATTTTGCTTTAATATTAGACGACCCTGATGCTGGGGTGGGGGAAATACTGACACAAATAAGGCTTAAAGGAGGCTTTATACTTGTGGGGGGGGGGAAGTTTTGAGGTTCAGTTGCTGTTAACAGGCTCCCTCCACCCCCATCCCAAAATAAACAGTGTTATGCAGCTAAGTCCAGTTTGTAACACAGGCACGGCATTGAAACACGCAGGGTCCCGTCACGCAGCCACAGAGAACCACGGCCCCAAACCAGGCTCAGCGGGGTGAGGTGGACTGGTAGCTCCTCCGGGCCAGGCACCCGCCCCCCGGCAGGGACAAGAGGGGACGTCGCCCAGGCACAAAGAATGTTCTGGGCCTGCCGATTTCACATCAGGCTCCTCCTGCACGGAGGCTGGCTGCAGGATATGAGGGCGGGCTCAATGCGCCGTCCGGCTGGCCGCTGGCACAGGTCCCTCAGTTCCTCGACCTCCGCGAGAACCTGCTTGGCTTGGTTCCAGTTGGTCAGGGCCTCGGTGAGGAGCCGCTCCGCCTGGTGCTCCGGTTTCCCCGGCGTGTCGCTGCTCTGCCCCTTCCGGCCCACAGGGCCTGCAGGCTCCAGCAGCAGCTGCCGCGTCCGCTCCAGTTTCAGTGCAACGAGTTCCTTCACCTGCCCCAGCCGCTCCCGCTCCGCGCTGCGCGACGGGCTTTCCGAGCCTTTCCGCAGCGCGGAGCTGTGCGCCGACCCCGCCCGGGACAGGATCTCCTCCGACGCGCACTTGTTGAGCTCGGCAAAGGGTAGTTTCTTTGGGACTGGCGGCGAGGAGGATCGCTCCCGGTCTAGCGAGGTGCCTGATTCCCTCTGGCGGCCATCCCTCCTCTTCGGAAGGCTGCCGTTCTGGGAGGGCCGCTCCTTCTCTGTCACCGTCTCTCCCGCCCCCGCCGTTTGGGGGGAGCTTTCATAGTTTGGTTTGGGATGTCCGCCGGCAACTTCTGCACAAGTCCCATGATGGTCCAGGGCTGCGTCCTCCTCCTGGATCAGGTCGAGGGTCAGCATGCCATCGGGCATGGAGGTAGAGGCCTGTGGGCAGACACAAACACATCAGGTCATACACGCCCTACTGTTTGAAATAATATTCTCCCTAACCCTTGAGCTGCCAAGGGGCTGCTTCTCGATAGAACATAGAACATAGAACATAGAACGATACAGCGCAGGACAGGCCCTTCGGCCCACGATCTTGCACCGAAACAAAAGCCATCCAACCTACACTATGCCATTATCATCCATATGTTTATCCAATAAACTTTTAAATGCCCTCAATGTTGGCGAGTTCACTACTGTAGCAGGTAGGGCATTCCACGGCCTCACTACTCTTTGCGTAAAGAACCTACCTCTGACCTCTGTCCTATATCTATTACCCCTCAGTTTAAAGCTATGTCCCCTCGTGCCAGCCATTTCCATCCACGGGAAAAGGCTCTCACTGTCCACCCTATCTAACCCTCTGATCATTTTGTATGCCTCTATTAAGTCTCCTCTTAACCTTCTTCTCTCCAACAAAAACAACCTCAAGTCCATCAACCTTTCCTCATAAGATTTTCCCTCCATACCAGGCAACATCCTGGTAAATCTCCTCTGCACCCGCTCCAAAGCCTCCACGTCCTTCCTATAATGCGGTGACCAGAACTGTACGCAATACTCCAAATGCGGCCGTACCAGAGTTCTGTACAGCTGCAACATGACCTCCCGACTCCGGAACTCAATCCCTCTACCAATAAAGGCCAACACTCCATAGGCCTTCTTCACAACCCTATCAACCTGGGTGGCAACTTTCAGGGATCTATGTACATGGACACCTAGATCCCTCTGCTCATCCACACTTCCAAGAACTTTACCATTAGCCAAATATTCCACATTCCTGTTATTCCTTCCAAAGTGAATCACCTCACACTTCTCTACATTAAACTCCATTTGCCACCTCTCAGCCCAGCTCTGCAGCTTATCTATGTCCCTCTGTAACCTGCTACATCCTTCCTCACTGTCGACAACACCACCGACTTTAGTATCGTCTGCAAATTTACTCACCCACCCTTCTGCGCCTTCCTCTAGGTCATTGATAAAAATGACAAACAGCAACGGCCCCAGAACAGATCCTTGTGGTACGCCACTTGTAACTGAACTCCATTCTGAACATTTCCCATCAACCACCACCCTCTGTCTTCTTTCAGCTAGCCAATTTCTGATCCACATCTCTAAATCACCCTCAATCCCCAGCCTCCGTATTTTCTGCAATAGCCTACCGTGGGGAACCTTATCAAACGCTTTGCTGAAATCCATATACACCACATCAACTGCTCTACCCTCGTCTACCTGTTCAGTCACCTTCTCAAAGAACTCGATAAGGTTTGTGAGGCATGACCTACCCTTCACAAAGCCATGCTGACTATCCCTGATCATATTATTCCTATCTAGATGATTATAAATCTTGTCTCTTAAAATCCCCTCCAAGACTTTACCCACTACAGACGTGAGGCTCACCGGTCTATAGTTGCCAGGGTTGTCTCTGCTCCCCTTTTTGAACAAAGGGACCACATTTGCTATCCTCCAGTCCTCTGGCACTATTCCTGTAGCCAATGATGACATAAAAATCAAAGCCAAAGGTCCAGCAATCTCTTCCCTGGCCTCCCAGAGAATCCTAGGATAAATCCCATCAGGCCCCGGGGACTTATCTATTTTCAGCCTGTCCAGAATTGCCAACACCTCTTCCCTACGTACCTCAATGCCATCTATTCTAATAGCCTGGGTCTCAGCATTCGCCTCCACAACATTATCTTTTTCCTGAGTGAATACTGACGAAAAATATTCATTTAGTATCTCGCCTATCTCTTCAGACTCCACACACAATTTCCCATCCCTGTCCTTGACTGGTCCTACTCTTTCCCTAGTCATTCGCTTATTCCTGACATACCTATAGAAAGCTTTTGGGTTTTCCTTGATCCTACCTGCCAAATACTTCTCATGTCCCCTCCTTGCTTGTCTTAGCTCTCTCTTTAGATCCTTCCTTGCTACCTTGTAACTATCCATCGCCCCAACTGAAACTTCACACCTCATCTTCACATAGGCCTCCTTCTTCCTCTTAACAAGAGATTCCACTTCTTTGGTAAACCACGGTTCCCTCGCTCGACGCCTTCCTCCCTGCCTGACCGGTACATACTTATCAAGAACACTCAGTAGCTGATCCTTGAACAAGCTCCACTTATCCAGTGTGCCCAACACTTGCAGCCTACTTCTCCACCTTATCCCCCCCAAGTCACGTCTAATGGCATCATAATTGCCCTTCCCCCAGCTATAACTCTTGCCCTGCGGTGTATACTTATCCCTTTCCATCATTAACGTAAACGTCACCGAATTGTGGTCACTGTCCCCAAAGTGCTCTCCTACCTCCAAATCCAACACCTGGCCTGGTTCATTACCCAAAACCAAATCCAACGTGGCCTCGCCTCTTGTTGGCCTGTCAACATATTGTGTCAGGAAACCCTCCTGCACACACTGTACAAAAAACGACCCATCTAATGTACTCGAACTATATCTTTTCCAGTCAATATTTGGAAAGTTAAAGTCTCCCATAATAACTACCCTGTTACTTTCGCTCTTATCCAGGATCATCCTCGCCATCCTTTCCTCTACATCCCTAGAACTATTTGGAGGCCTATAGAAAACTCCCAACAGGGTGACCTCTCCTTTCCTGTTTCTAACTTCAGCCCATACTACCTCGGAAGATGAGTCCCCATCTAGCATCCTCTCCGCCACCGTAATACTGCTCTTGACTAGCAGCGCCACACCTCCCCCTCTTTTGCCTCCTTCTCTGAGCTTACTAAAACACCTAAACCCCGGAACCTGCAACATCCATTCCTGTCCCTGCTCTATCCATGTCTCCGAAATGGCCACAACATCGAAGTCCCAGGTACCAACCCATGCTGCCAGTTCCCCTACCTTATTTCGTATACTCCTGGCATTGAAGTAGACACACTTCAAACCACCTACCTGAACACTGGCCCCCTCAAAGAACAAAGAACAAAGAAATGTACAGCACAGGAACAGGCCCTTCGGCCCTCCAAGCCCGTGCCGACCATACTGCCCGACTAAACTACAATCTTCTACACTTCCTGGGTCCGTATCCTTCTATTCCCATCCTATTCATATATTTGTCAAGATGCCCCTTAAATGTCCCTATCGTCCCTGCCTCCACTACCTCCTCCGGTAGTGAGTTCCAGGCACCCACTACCCTCTGCGTAAAAAACTTGCCTCGTACATCTACTCTAAACTTTGCCCCTCTCACCTTAAACCTATGCCCCCTAGTAATTGACCCCTCTACCCTGGGGAAAAGCCTCTGACTATCCACTCTGTCTATGCCCCTCATAATTTTGTATACCTCTATCAGGTCGCCCCTCAACCTCCTTCGTTCCAGTGAGAACAAACCGAGTTTATTCAATCGCTCCTCATAGCTTATGCCCTCCATACCAGGCAACATTCTGGTAAATCTCTTCTGCACCCTCTCTAAAGCCTCCACATCCTTCTGGTAGTGTGGCGACCAGAATTGAACACTATACTCCAAGTGTGGCCTAACTAAGGTTCTATACAGCTGCAACATGACTTGCCAATTCTTATACTCAATGCCCCGGCCAATGAAGGCAAGCATGCCGTATGCCTTCCCTCCTGCGACGTCAAATCTGTGCTCCTGACCTCTATACTCTCATTCTCCCTTACCCTAAAACTACAATCCAGGTTCCCATGCCCCTGCTGCATTAGTTTAAACCCCCCCAAAGAGCACTAACAAATCTCCCCCCCAGGATATTTGTGCCCCTCAGGTTCAGATGTAGACCATCCTGTCTGTAGAGGTCCCACCTTCCCCAGAAAGAGCCCCAGTTATCCAGAAATCTGAATCCCTCCCGTCTGCACCATCACTGTAGCCACGTGTTTAATTGCTCTCTCTCCCTATTCCTCATCTCACTATCACGTGGCACGGGCAACAACCCAGAGATAACAACTCTGTTTGTTCTAGTTCTGAGCTTCCATCCTAGCTCCCTGAAAGCCTGCCTGACATCCTTGTCCCCTTTCCTACCTATGTCGTTAGTGCCAATGTGGGCCACGAGTTGGGGCTGCTCCCCCTCCCCCTTAAGAACCCGGAAAACACGATCCGAGACATCACGTACCCTTGCACCTGGGAGGCAACATACCAAACGTGGGTCTCTCACGCTCCCACAAAATCTCCTATCTGTGCCCCTGACTATCGAGTCCCCAATTACTAATGCTCTGCTCCTCTCCCCCCCCTTCCCTTCTGAGCAACAGGGACAGACTCCGTGCCAGAGGCCCGTACCCCATGATGTTCAGGTTGGGTGGAGCGGCCACGGTAAATTGCCCTTAGTGTCCAAAAGGTGGGGTTACTGGGTTAGGGTGGGGGGAGTGGGCTTAAGTAGGGCCGGTGCAGACTCGATGGGCCGAATGGCCTCCTTCTGCACTGTAAATTCTATGAACCTCCAATTCCTGCTGGGCTGTACCTATCCCATCCACCTCAACTTTACCACTCAGATAACGAATATTTCCAGGTTATTTAACGGCAAGGGTGTTGCAACCCAATCTAATCCCTCCACCCCCAACAGCACAGGCTTACGATACACCCACAATGACGTTACTGTAAAAAGCCCCGAGTCGCCACATCCCGGCGCCTGTTCGGGTACGCAGAGGGAGAATTCAGAATGTCCAATTCACCCAACAGCACGTCTTTCGGGACTTGTGGGAGGAAACCGGAGCACCCGGAGGAAACCCACGCAGACACGGGGAGAACGAGGGCAGCACGGTGGCGCAGTGGTTAGCACTACTGCCTCACGGTGCCGAGGTCCCAGGTTCCTTCCTGGTCCTGGGTCCCGTGTGGAGTTTGCACATTATCCCCGTGTCTGCGTGGGTTTCGCCCCCACAACAACCCAAAGATGTGCAGGGCAGGTGGATTGGCCTCGCTAAATCGCCCCTTAATTGGGAAAAAAAACTGAATCGGATTAGTTTAAATTGATTTTAAAAAGTATTAAAAAAGAACAAATTGCGAAACAGAAGCAGGCCACTCGGCCCGACTCCATCATCCTGCTATCAGCCTGCTCCCATTTTCGGACCTGTTCCACTAGATGACTCACTGGGCGCAGGACCTGTGGCCGGACAAACCCCCACCCTGTCAGGGGGCGCCCCCCCCCCACCCCCACCCTGTCAGGGGGCGCCCCCCCCACCCCCACCCTGTCAGGGGGCGCCCCCCCCCCCACCCCCACCCTGTCAGGGGGCGCCCCCCCCCCCCACCCCCACCCTGTCAGGGGGCGCCCTCCCCCCCCACCCCCACCCTGTCAGGGGGCGCCCCCCCCCCCCACCCCCACCCTGTCAGGGGGCGCCCCCCCCCCCCACCCCCACCCTGTCAGGAGGCGCCCCCCCCCCCCCCCCCCCCACCCCCACCCTGTCAGGGGGCGCCCCCCCCCCCACCCTCCCCCCGAGGCGAATTGCAGTGGCCCCACATATTGGCCATCCGGCCGGGTTGCGGTTCAGCGCCTCTGTCAACGATCCCAGCGCAGCTCCCAAATGTCCCTGTGGTCCCCTTGCCCATCCCGGCTAATCCCAGTCTGTCCCCAGGATCGTGCAGGCTGTAAGCCAGGAGCTGATGCCACCAATGGAGCCGCAGCTGCCCCAGGGCCGAGCTGAACGAACGCGTGGAACCAACTTTGTCCGCAACTGAGATTAAATTCACATCAGGCCCAGCTGTGCGGCGGGCTCTGCTCCAGCTGTGCGGCTGGGCTCTGCTCCAGCTGTGCGGCGGGGCTCTGCTCCAGCTGTGCGGCGGGGCTCTGCTCCAGCTGTGCGGCGGGGCTCTGCTCCAGCTGTGCGGCGGGGCTCTGCTCCAGCTGTGCGGCGGGGCTCTGCTCCAGCTGTGCGGCGGGCTCTGCTCCAGCTGTGCGGCGGGCTCTGCTCCAGCTGTGCGGCTGGGCTCTGCTCCAGCTGTGCGGTGGGCTCTGCTCCAGCTGTGCGGCGGGCTCTGCTCCAGCTGTGCGGCGGGCTCTGCTCCAGCTGTGCGGCGGGGCTCTGCTCCAGCTGTGCGGCGGGCTCTGCTCCAGCTGTGCGGCGGGGCTCTGCTCCAGCTGTGCGGCGGGCTCTGCTCCAGCTGTGCGGCGGGCTCTGCTCCAGCTGTGCGGCGGGCTCTGCTCCAGCTGTGCGGCGGGCTCTGCTCCAGCTGTGCGGCGGGGCTCTGCTCCAGCTGTGCGGCGGGCTCTGCTCCAGCTGTGCGGCGGGGCTCTGCTCCAGCTGTGCGGCGGGGCTCTGCTCCAGCTGTGCGGCGGGGCTCTGCTCCAGCTGTGCGGCGGGCTCTGCTCCAGCTGTGCGGCGGGCTCTGCTCCAGCTGTGCGGCGGGCTCTGCTCCAGCTGTGCGGCGGGGCTCTGCTCCAGCTGTGCAGTGGGCTCTGCTCCAGCTGTGCGGCGGGCTCTGCTCCAGCTGTGCGGCGGGCTCTGCTCCAGCTGTGACGGACCGTTGCACCTCCAATTTCTTTTGGGAGCGTGTGGGCAGATTGTTATACGTAGACACATAGATACAGAGACGATCGGAGCAGGAGGAGGCCTTTTGGCCCTTCGAGCCTGCTCCGCCATTCATCACCATCATGGCTGACCATCCAACTCAATAGCCTAATCCTGCTTCCTCCCCATAGCCCATTCTCCCCAAGTGCTATATCCAGCTGCCTCATGAATATATTTAATGATTTAGCATCAACTACTTCCTGTGGTAATGAATTCCACAGGCTCACCGCTCTCTGGGTGAAGAAATGTCTCCTTATCTTTGTCCGAAATGGTTTACCCTGAATCCTCAGACTGTGACCCCTGGTTCTGGACACACCCATCATTGGTAACACCTTCCCTGCATCTACCCTGTCCAGTCCTGTCAGAATTTTATAGTCTCTATGAGATCCCCCCTCATTCTTCTGAACTCCAGCGAGAACAATCCCAACCTAGTCAATCTCTCCTCATATGACAGTCCCGCCATCCCTGGAATCAGTCTGGTAAACCCTCGCTGCTCTCCCTCGAGAGCAAGAACATCCTTCCTCAGAGAAGGAGACCAAAACTGCCCACAATACTCCAGGTGTGGCCTCACCAAGACCCTGTACAATTGCAGCAACACATCCTGCTTCTATACTCGAAACCTCTCGCAATGAAGGCCAACATACCATTAGCCTTCTTTACCGCCTGCTGCACCTGCAGCTTACCTTCAGCGACTGGCGCACAAGGACACCCAGGTCCCGCTGCACACTCCCCTCTCCCAATTTACAACCATTCAGGGAGTAATCTCCTTCCTGTTTTTGCTTCCAAAGTGAATAACCTCACACTTATCCAAATTACACTGCATCTGCCATTGGTTTGCCCACTTGCCCAACCTGTCCAGATCTTGCTGTAGGATCCCTGTTTAGAAGTGTGACACCTGTACATTTCTCTGCAGTCCGGCACGCACAGTAACTACAGACTTGTGCACAGCCTGCGTGGGATCTTTCGAGTTGTTATTCAGCCATTGTAGCTTAGAGGGAACATTGTTCACTGGAATTCCGACTTATCTCCCTGAATCGGGAGGCAAAGCTGTTGGGGTAACCAACCTCTTTCGATCGAAGTCGGATGGCTCTGCAGGCAAAGGGGTGGCCTCCAACATTGTCCTAACTACAGCCCAACGACGCCCCGCCAAGGTTTCTGTGACCCCGCCCCAAGACACCACGGGGCCCAGGACTTGGCGTGGTGAAGCTGAGGAAGTGCGTGCCCACTCACCACTGCCATCAGGTGGCCACGCGTGGGAGGACGGCGGGAGTGCTGGATCTTCACCCGGTCTCGGGTCGGATGGGCCAGAAAGCTCTCCTCATCGACAGTGACCTGCAATCAAACACAGGGCAGGGGTGGGAGGCATGTCTATAACCGGCACACAGACGCGCACGGACCTGCACGGACCCCGTCAATCACACCCTCCCGGCACCCGACCTAACACTCTCAGAGAGGAATGAACCTCCCCCCTTACCCCACAGACACCTCACCCGTTCACAGCGACGGAACTGCCTCCACACACAAAGACCCACCCTCTTCACACACCATCAACTCACACATACCGGTGGACTGATCTCCCTCGACACTGTCCCCATCAAACACTCCCAGGACAGGTACAGCACGGGGTTAGATACAGAGTAAAGCTCCATCTACACTGTCCCCATCAAACACTCCCAGGACAGCTACAGCACGGGGTTAGACACAGAGTAAAGCTCCCTCGACACTGTCCCCATCAAACACTCCCAGGAAAGGTACAGCACGGGGTTAGATACAGAGTAAAGCTCCCTCTACACTGTCCCCATCAAACACTCCCAGGACAGGTACAGCATGGGGTTAGATACAGGGTAAAGCTCCCTCTACACTGTCCCCATCAAACACTCCCAGGACAGGTATAGTACGGGGTTAGACACAGCTAAAGCTCCCTCTACACTGTCCCCATCAAACATTCCCAGGACAGGTACAGCACAGGGTTAGATACAGAGTAAAGCTCCCTCTACACTGTCCCCATCAAACACTCCCAGGACAGGTACAGCACGGGGTTAGATACAGAGTAAAGCTCCCTCGACACTGTCCCCATCAAACACTCCCAGGACAGGTACAGCACGGGGTTAGATACAGAGTAAAGCTCCCGCTACACTGTCCCCATCAAGCACTCCCAGGACAGGTACAGCACGGGGTAAGATACAGAGTAAATCTCCCTCTACACTGTCCCCATCAAAAACTCCCAGGGCAGGTACAGCACGGGGTTAGATACAGAGTAAAGCTCCCTCTACACTGTCCCCCATCAAACACTCCCAGGGCAGGTACAGCACGGGGTTAGATACAGAGTAAAGCTCCCTCTACACTGTCCCCATCAAACACTCCCAGGACAGGTACAGCACAGGGTTAGATACAGAGTAAAGCTCCCTCTACACTTTCCCCATCAAACACTCCCAGGACAGGTACAGCACGGGGTTAGATACAGAGTAAAGCTCCCTCTGCACTGTCCCCATCAAACACTCCCAGGACAGGTACAGCACGAGATTAGATACAGAGGAAAGCTCCCTGTGCACTGTCCCCATCAAACACTCCCAGGACAGGTACAGCACCGGGTTAGATACAGAGTAAAGCTCCCTCTACACTGTCTCCATCAAACACTCCCAGGACAGGTACAGCACGGGGTTAGATACAGAGTAAAGCTCCCTCTGCAATGTCCCCATCAAACACTCCCAGGACAGGTACAGCACGGGGTTAGATACAGAGTAAATCTCCCTCTACACTGTCCCCATCAAACACTCCCAGGGCAGGTACAGCACGGGGGTTAGATACAGAGTAAAGCTCCCCCTACACTGTCCCCAGCAAACACTCCCAGGACAGGTACAGCACAGGGTTAGGTACAGAGTAAAGCTCCCTCTACACTGTCCACATCAAACACTCCCAGGACAGGTACAGCACAGGGTTAGATACAGAGTAAATCTCCCTCTGCAATGTCCCCATCAAACACTCCCAGGACAGGTACAGCACGGGGTTAGATACAGAGTAAAGCTCCCTCTACACTGTCCACATCAAACACTCCCAGGACAGGTACAGCACAGGGTTAGATACAGAGTAAAGCTCCCACTACACTGTCCCCATCAAACATTGCCAGGACAGGTACAGCACGGGGTTAGATACAGAGTAAAGCTCCCTCTACACTGTACCCATCAAACACTCTGAGGACAGGTACAGCACGGGGTTCGATACAGAGTAAAGCTCCCTCTACACTGTCCCTATCAAACAGTCCCAGGACAGGTATAGCACGGGGTTAGATACAGAGTAAAGCTCCCTCTACACTGTCCCCATCAAACACTCCCAGGACAGGTACAGCACAGGGTTAGATACAGAGTAAAGCTCCCACTACACTGTCCCCATCAAACATTGCCAGGACAGGTACAGCAAGGGGTTAGATACAGAGTAAAGCTCCCTCTACACTGTCCACATCAAACACTCCCAGGACAGGTACAGCACGGGGTTAGATACAGAGTAAAGCTCCCTCTACACTGTCCACATCAAACACTCCCAGGACAGGAACACCACGGGGTTAGATACAGAGTAAAGCCATCAAACACTCCCAGGACAGGTACAGCACGGGGTTAGATACAGAGTAAAGCTCCCTCTACACTGTCCCCATCAAACACTCCCAGGACAGGTACAGCATGGGGTTAGATACAGAGTAAAACTCCCTCTACACTGTCCCCATCAAACACTCCCAGGACAGGTACAGCACGGGGCTAGATACAGAGTAAAGCTCCCTCTACACTGTCCCCATCGAACACTCCCAGGACAGGTACAGCACGGGGTTAGATACAGAGTAAAGCTCCCTCTACACTGTCCCCATCAAACACTCCCAGGACAGGTACTGGACGGGGTTAGATACAGAGTAAAGCTCCATCTACACAGTCCCCATCAAACACTCCCAGGACAGGTACAGCACGGGGTTAGATACAGAGTAAAGCTCCCTCTACACTGTCCCCATCAAACACTCCCAGGACAGGTACAGCACGGGGTTAGATACAGAGTAAAGCTCCATCTACACTGTCCCCATCAAACACCCCCAGGTCAGGTACAGCACGGGGTTAGATACAGAGTCAAGCTTCCTCTACACTGTCCACATCAAACACTCCCAGGATAGGTACAGCACGGGGTTAGATACAGAGTAAAGCTCCCTCGACACTGTCCCCATCAAACACTCCCCGGAAAGGTACAGCACAGGGTTAGATACAGAGTAAAGCTCCCACTACACTGTCCCCATCAAACATTGCCAGGACAGGTACAGCACGGGGTTAGATACAGAGTAAAGCTCCCTCTACACTGTACCCATCAAACACTCTGAGGACAGGTACAGCACGGGGTTCGATACAGAGTAAAGCTCCCTCTACACTGTCCCTATCAAACAGTCCCAGGACAGGTATAGCACGGGGTTAGATACAGAGTAAAGCTCCCTCTACACTGTCCCCATCAAACACTCCCAGGACAGGTACAGCACAGGGTTAGATACAGAGTAAAGCTCCCACTACACTGTCCCCATCAAACATTGCCAGGACAGGTACAGCAAGGGGTTAGATACAGAGTAAAGCTCCCTCTACACTGTCCACATCAAACACTCCCAGGACAGGTACAGCACGGGGTTAGATACAGAGTAAAGCTCCCTCTACACTGTCCACATCAAACACTCCCAGGACAGGAACACCACGGGGTTAGATACAGAGTAAAGCCATCAAACACTCCCAGGACAGGTACAGCACGGGGTTAGATACAGAGTAAAGCTCCCTCTACACTGTCCCCATCAAACACTCCCAGGACAGGTACAGCATGGGGTTAGATACAGAGTAAAACTCCCTCTACACTGTCCCCATCAAACACTCCCAGGACAGGTACAGCACGGGGCTAGATACAGAGTAAAGCTCCCTCTACACTGTCCCCATCGAACACTCCCAGGACAGGTACAGCACGGGGTTAGATACAGAGTAAAGCTCCCTCTACACTGTCCCCATCAAACACTCCCAGGACAGGTACTGGACGGGGTTAGATACAGAGTAAAGCTCCATCTACACAGTCCCCATCAAACACTCCCAGGACAGGTACAGCACGGGGTTAGATACAGAGTAAAGCTCCCTCTACACTGTCCCCATCAAACACTCCCAGGACAGGTACAGCACGGGGTTAGATACAGAGTAAAGCTCCATCTACACTGTCCCCATCAAACACCCCCAGGTCAGGTACAGCACGGGGTTAGATACAGAGTCAAGCTTCCTCTACACTGTCCACATCAAACACTCCCAGGATAGGTACAGCACGGGGTTAGATACAGAGTAAAGCTCCCTCGACACTGTCCCCATCAAACACTCCCCGGAAAGGTACAGCACGGGGTTAGATACAGAGTAAAGCTCCCTCTACACTGTCCCCATCAAACACTCCCAGGACAGGTACAGCACGGGGTTAGATACAGAGTAAAGCTCCCTCTACACTGTCCCTATCAAACACTCCCAGGACAGGTACAGCACGGGGTTAGATACAGAGTGCAGCTCCCTCTACACTGTCCCCATCAAACACTCCCAGGACAGGTACAACACGGGGTTAGATACAGAGTAAAGCTTCCTCTACACTGTCCCCATCAAACACTCCCAGGACAGGTACAGCACGGGGTTAGATACAGAGTAAAGCTCCCTCTACACTGACTCCATCAAACACTCCCAGGACAGGTACAGCATGGGGTTAGATACAGAGTAACGCTCCCTCTACACTGTCTCCATCAAACACTCCCAGGACAGGTACAGCACGGGGTTAGATACAGAGTAAAGCTCCCTCTGCACTGTCCCCAACAAACACTCTCAGGACAGGTACAGCACGGGGTTAGATACAGAGTAAAGCTCCGTCTACACAGTCCCCATCAAACACTCCCAGGGGAGGTACAGCACGGGGTTAGATACAGAGTAAAGCTCCCTCTACACTGTCCACATCAAACACTCCCAGGACAGGTACAGCACGGGGTTAGATACAGAGTAAAGCTCCCTCTACACTGTCCCCATCAAACACTCCCAGGACAGGTACAGCACGGGGTTAGATACAGAGTAAAGCTCCCTCTACACTGCCCCCATCAAACACTCCCAGGACAGGTACAGCACGGGGTTAGACAGAGAGTAGAGCTCCCTTCACACTGTCCCCATCAAACACTCCCAGGAGAGGTACAGCACAGGGTTAGAAACAGAGTAAAGCTCCCTCTACACTGTCCCCATCAAACACTCCCAGGACAGGTACAGCACGGGGTTAGATACAGAGTAAAGCTCCCTCTACACTTTGCCCATTAAACACTCCCAGGACAGGAACAGCATTGGGTTAGATACAGAGTAACGCTCCCTCTGCACTGTCCCCATCAAACACTCCCCGGACAGGTACAGCACGAGGTTAGATACATAGTAAAGCTCCCCCTACACTGTCCCCATCAAACACTCCCAGGACAGGTACAGCACGGGTTTAGATACAGAGTAAAGCTCCCTCTACACTGCCCCCATCAAACATTCCCAGGACAGGAACAGCACGGTGTTAGATACAGAGTAAAGCTCCCTCTACACTGTCCCCATCAAACACTCCCAGGACAGGTACAGCACGTGGTTAGATACAGAGTAAAGCTCCCTCTACACTGACCCCATCAAACAATCCCAGAACAGGTACAGCTTTGGATTAGATACAGAATAAAGATCCCTCTGCACTGTCCCCATCAAACACTCCCAGGACAGGTACAGCACGAGGTTAGATACAGAGTAAAGCTCCCTCTACACTGTCCCCATCAAACACTCCCAGGAAAGGTACAGCACGAGGTTAGATACAGAGTAAAGCTCCCTCTACACTGTCCCCATCAAACACTCCCAGGACAGGTACAGCACGTGGTTAGATACAGAGTAAAGCTCCCTCTACACTGTCCCCATCAAACAATCCCAGGACAGGTACAGCTTTGGATTAGATACAGAATAAAGATCCCTCTGCACTGTCCCCATCAAACACTCCCAGGACAGGTACAGCACGAGGTTAGATACAGAGTAAAGCTCCATCTACACTGTCCCCATCAAACACTCCCAGGACAGGTACAGCACGAGGTTAGATACAGAGTGAAGCTCCGTCTACACTGTCCCCATCAAACACTCCCAGGACAGGTACAGCACGAGGTTAGATACAGAGTAAAGCCCCCTCTACACTGTCCCCATCAAACACTCCCAGGACAGGTACAGCACATGGTTAGATACAGAGTAAAGCACCCCCTACACTGTCCCCATCAAACACTCCCAGGACAGGTACAGCACAGGTTTAGACACAGAGTAAAGCTCCCTCTACACTGTCTCCATCAAACACTCCCAGGACAGGTACAGCACGGGGTTAGATACAGAGTAAAGCTCCCTCTGCAATGTCCCCATCAAACACTCCCAGGACAGGTACAGCACGGGGTTAGATACAGAGTAAATCTCCCTCTACACTGTCCCCATCAAACACTCCCAGGGCAGGTACAGCACGGGGGTTAGATACAGAGTAAAGCTCCCCCTACACTGTCCCCAGCAAACACTCCCAGGACAGGTACAGCACAGGGTTAGATACAGAGTAAAGCTCCCTCTACACTGTCCACATCAAACACTCCCAGGACAGGTACAGCACAGGGTTAGATACAGAGTAAATCTCCCTCTGCAATGTCCCCATCAAACACTCCCAGGACAGGTACAGCACGGGGTTAGATACAGAGTAAAGCTCCCTCTACACTGTCCACATCAAACACTCCCAGGACAGGTACAGCACAGGGTTAGATACAGAGTAAAGCTCCCACTACACTGTCCCCATCAAACATTGCCAGGACAGGTACAGCACGGGGTTAGATACAGAGTAAAGCTCCCTCTACACTGTACCCATCAAACACTCCGAGGACAGGTACAGCACGGGGTTCGATACAGAGTAAAGCTCCCTCTACACTGTCCCTATCAAACAGTCCCAGGACAGGTATAGTACGGGGTTAGATACAGAGTAAAGCTCCCGCTACACTGTCCCCATCAAACACTCCCAGGTCAGGTACAGCACGGGGTTAGATACAGAGTAAATCGCCCTCTACACTGTCCCCATCAAACACTCCCAGGGCAGGTACAGCACGGGGGTTAGATACAGAGTAAAGCTCCCCCTACACTGTCCCCAGCAAACACTCCCAGGACAGGTACAGCACAGGGTTAGATACAGAGTAAAGCTCCCTCTACACTTTCCCCATCAAACACTCCCAGGACAGGTACAGCATTGGGTTAGATACAGAGTAAAGCTCCCTCTGCCCTGTCCCCATCAAACACTCCCAGGACAGGTACAGCATGAGATTAGATACAGAGGAAAGCTCCCTGTGCACTGTCCCCATCAAACACTCCCAGGACAGGTACAGCACGGGGTTAGATACAGAGTAAAGCTCCCTCTGCACTGTCCCCATCAAACACTCCCAGGACAGGTACAGCACGGGGTTAGATACAGAGTAAAGCTCCCTCTACACTGTCCCCATCAAACACTCCCAGGACAGGTACAGCACAGGGTTAGATACAGAGTAAAGCTCCCTCTACACTTTCCCCATCAAACACTCCCAGGACAGGTACAGCACGGGGTTAGATACAGAGTAAAGCTCCCTCTGCACTGTCCCCATCAAACACTCCCAGGACAGGTACAGCACGAGATTAGATACAGAGGAAAGCTCCCTGTGCACTGTCCCCATCAAACACTCCCAGGACAGGTACAGCACCGGGTTAGATACAGAGTAAAGCTCCCTCTACACTGTCTCCATCAAACACTCCCAGGACAGGTACAGCACGGGGTTAGATACAGAGTAAAGCTCCCTCTGCAATGTCCCCATCAAACACTCCCAGGACAGGTACAGCACGGGGTTAGATACAGAGTAAATCTCCCTCTACACTGTCCCCATCAAACACTCCCAGGGCAGGTACAGCACGGGGGTTAGATACAGAGTAAAGCTCCCCCTACACTGTCCCCAGCAAACACTCCCAGGACAGGTACAGCACAGGGTTAGGTACAGAGTAAAGCTCCCTCTACACTGTCCACATCAAACACTCCCAGGACAGGTACAGCACAGGGTTAGATACAGAGTAAATCTCCCTCTGCAATGTCCCCATCAAACACTCCCAGGACAGGTACAGCACGGGGTTAGATACAGAGTAAAGCTCCCTCTACACTGTCCACATCAAACACTCCCAGGACAGGTACAGCACAGGGTTAGATACAGAGTAAAGCTCCCACTACACTGTCCCCATCAAACATTGCCAGGACAGGTACAGCACGGGGTTAGATACAGAGTAAAGCTCCCTCTACACTGTACCCATCAAACACTCCGAGGACAGGTACAGCACGGGGTTCGATACAGAGTAAAGCTCCCTCTACACTGTCCCTATCAAACAGTCCCAGGACAGGTATAGCACGGGGTTAGATACAGAGTAAAGCTCCCTCTACACTGTCCCCATCAAACACTCCCAGGACAGGTACAGCACAGGGTTAGATACAGAGTAAAGCTCCCACTACACTGTCCCCATCAAACATTGCCAGGACAGGTACAGCAAGGGGTTAGATACAGAGTAAAGCTCCCTCTACACTGTCCACATCAAACACTCCCAGGACAGGTACAGCACGGGGTTAGATACAGAGTAAAGCTCCCTCTACACTGTCCACATCAAACACTCCCAGGACAGGAACACCACGGGGTTAGATACAGAGTAAAGCCATCAAACACTCCCAGGACAGGTACAGCACGGGGTTAGATACAGAGTAAAGCTCCCTCTACACTGTCCCCATCAAACACTCCCAGGACAGGTACAGCATGGGGTTAGATACAGAGTAAAACTCCCTCTACACTGTCCCCATCAAACACTCCCAGGACAGGTACAGCACGGGGCTAGATACAGAGTAAAGCTCCCTCTACACTGTCCCCATCGAACACTCCCAGGACAGGTACAGCACGGGGTTAGATACAGAGTAAAGCTCCCTCTACACTGTCCCCATCAAACACTCCCAGGACAGGTACTGGACGGGGTTAGATACAGAGTAAAGCTCCATCTACACAGTCCCCATCAAACACTCCCAGGACAGGTACAGCACGGGGTTAGATACAGAGTAAAGCTCCCTCTACACTGTCCCCATCAAACACTCCCAGGACAGGTACAGCACGGGGTTAGATACAGAGTAAAGCTCCATCTACACTGTCCCCATCAAACACCCCCAGGTCAGGTACAGCACGGGGTTAGATACAGAGTCAAGCTTCCTCTACACTGTCCACATCAAACACTCCCAGGATAGGTACAGCACGGGGTTAGATACAGAGTAAAGCTCCCTCGACACTGTCCCCATCAAACACTCCCCGGAAAGGTACAGCACGGGGTTAGATACAGAGTAAAGCTCCCTCTACACTGTCCCCATCAAACACTCCCAGGACAGGTACAGCACGGGGTTAGATACAGAGTAAAGCTCCCTCTACACTGTCCCTATCAAACACTCCCAGGACAGGTACAGCACGGGGTTAGATACAGAGTGCAGCTCCCTCTACACTGTCCCCATCAAACACTCCCAGGACAGGTACAACACGGGGTTAGATACAGAGTAAAGCTTCCTCTACACTGTCCCCATCAAACACTCCCAGGACAGGTACAGCACGGGGTTAGATACAGAGTAAAGCTCCCTCTACACTGACTCCATCAAACACTCCCAGGACAGGTACAGCATGGGGTTAGATACAGAGTAACGCTCCCTCTACACTGTCTCCATCAAACACTCCCAGGACAGGTACAGCACGGGGTTAGATACAGAGTAAAGCTCCCTCTGCACTGTCCCCAACAAACACTCTCAGGACAGGTACAGCACGGGGTTAGATACAGAGTAAAGCTCCGTCTACACAGTCCCCATCAAACACTCCCAGGGGAGGTACAGCACGGGGTTAGATACAGAGTAAAGCTCCCTCTACACTGTCCACATCAAACACTCCCAGGACAGGTACAGCACGGGGTTAGATACAGAGTAAAGCTCCCTCTACACTGTCCCCATCAAACACTCCCAGGACAGGTACAGCACGGGGTTAGATACAGAGTAAAGCTCCCTCTACACTGCCCCCATCAAACACTCCCAGGACAGGTACAGCACGGGGTTAGACAGAGAGTAGAGCTCCCTTCACACTGTCCCCATCAAACACTCCCAGGAGAGGTACAGCACAGGGTTAGAAACAGAGTAAAGCTCCCTCTACACTGTCCCCATCAAACACTCCCAGGACAGGTACAGCACGGGGTTAGATACAGAGTAAAGCTCCCTCTACACTTTGCCCATTATACACTCCCAGGACAGGAACAGCATTGGGTTAGATACAGAGTAACGCTCCCTCTGCACTGTCCCCATCAAACACTCCCCGGACAGGTACAGCACGAGGTTAGATACATAGTAAAGCTCCCCCTACACTGTCCCCATCAAACACTCCCAGGACAGGTACAGCACGGGTTTAGATACAGAGTAAAGCTCCCTCTACACTGCCCCCATCAAACATTCCCAGGACAGGAACAGCACGGTGTTAGATACAGAGTAAAGCTCCCTCTACACTGTCCCCATCAAACACTCCCAGGACAGGTACAGCACGTGGTTAGATACAGAGTAAAGCTCCCTCTACACTGACCCCATCAAACAATCCCAGAACAGGTACAGCTTTGGATTAGATACAGAATAAAGATCCCTCTGCACTGTCCCCATCAAACACTCCCAGGACAGGTACAGCACGAGGTTAGATACAGAGTAAAGCTCCCTCTACACTGTCCCCATCAAACACTCCCAGGACAGGTACAGCACGAGGTTAGATACAGAGTAAAGCTCCCTCTACACTGTCCCCATCAAACACTCCCAGGACAGGTACAGCACGTGGTTAGATACAGAGTAAAGCTCCCTCTACACTGTCCCCATCAAACAATCCCAGGACAGGTACAGCTTTGGATTAGATACAGAATAAAGATCCCTCTGCACTGTCCCCATCAAACACTCCCAGGACAGGTACAGCACGAGGTTAGATACAGAGTAAAGCTCCATCTACACTGTCCCCATCAAACACTCCCAGGACAGGTACAGCACGAGGTTAGATACAGAGTGAAGCTCCCTCTACACTGTCCCCATCAAACACTCCCAGGACAGGTACAGCACGAGGTTAGATACAGAGTAAAGCCCCCTCTACACTGTCCCCATCAAACACTCCCAGGACAGGTACAGCACATGGTTAGATACAGAGTAAAGCACCCCCTACACTGTCCCCATCAAACACTCCCAGGACAGGTACAGCACAGGTTTAGATACAGAGTAAAGCTCCCTCTACACTGTCTCCATCAAACACTCCCAGGACAGGTACAGCACGGGGTTAGATACAGAGTAAAGCTCCCTCTGCAATGTCCCCATCAAACACTCCCAGGACAGGTACAGCACGGGGTTAGATACAGAGTAAATCTCCCTCTACACTGTCCCCATCAAACACTCCCAGGGCAGGTACAGCACGGGGGTTAGATACAGAGTAAAGCTCCCCCTACACTGTCCCCAGCAAACACTCCCAGGACAGGTACAGCACAGGGTTAGATACAGAGTAAAGCTCCCTCTACACTGTCCACATCAAACACTCCCAGGACAGGTACAGCACAGGGTTAGATACAGAGTAAATCTCCCTCTGCAATGTCCCCATCAAACACTCCCAGGACAGGTACAGCACGGGGTTAGATACAGAGTAAAGCTCCCTCTACACTGTCCACATCAAACACTCCCAGGACAGGTACAGCACAGGGTTAGATACAGAGTAAAGCTCCCACTACACTGTCCCCATCAAACATTGCCAGGACAGGTACAGCACGGGGTTAGATACAGAGTAAAGCTCCCTCTACACTGTACCCATCAAACACTCCGAGGACAGGTACAGCACGGGGTTCGATACAGAGTAAAGCTCCCTCTACACTGTCCCTATCAAACAGTCCCAGGACAGGTATAGTACGGGGTTAGATACAGAGTAAAGCTCCCGCTACACTGTCCCCATCAAACACTCCCAGGTCAGGTACAGCACGGGGTTAGATACAGAGTAAATCGCCCTCTACACTGTCCCCATCAAACACTCCCAGGGCAGGTACAGCACGGGGGTTAGATACAGAGTAAAGCTCCCCCTACACTGTCCCCAGCAAACACTCCCAGGACAGGTACAGCACAGGGTTAGATACAGAGTAAAGCTCCCTCTACACTTTCCCCATCAAACACTCCCAGGACAGGTACAGCATTGGGTTAGATACAGAGTAAAGCTCCCTCTGCCCTGTCCCCATCAAACACTCCCAGGACAGGTACAGCATGAGATTAGATACAGAGGAAAGCTCCCTGTGCACTGTCCCCATCAAACACTCCCAGGACAGGTACAGCACGGGGTTAGATACAGAGTAAAGCTCCCTCTGCACTGTCCCCATCAAACACTCCCAGGACAGGTACAGCACGGGGTTAGATACAGAGTAAAGCTCCCTCTACACTGTCCCCATCAAACACTCCCAGGACAGGTACAGCACAGGGTTAGATACAGAGTAAAGCTCCCACTACACTGTCCCCATCAAACATTGCCAGGACAGGTACAGCAAGGGGTTAGATACAGAGTAAAGCTCCCTCTACACTGTCCACATCAAACACTCCCAGGACAGGTACAGCACGGGGTTAGATACAGAGTAAAGCTCCCTCTACACTGTCCACATCAAACACTCCCAGGACAGGAACACCACGGGGTTAGATACATAGTAAAGCCATCAAACACTCCCAGGACAGGTACAGCACGGGGTTAGATACAGAGTAAAGCTCCCTCTACACTGTCCCCATCAAACACTCCCAGGACAGGTACAGCATGGGGTTAGATACAGAGTAAAACTCCCTCTACACTGTCCCCATCAAACACTCACAGGACAGGTACAGCACGGGGCTAGATACAGAGTAAAGCTCCCTCTACACTGTCCCCATCGAACACTCCCAGGACAGGTACAGCACGGGGTTAGATACAGAGTAAAGCTCCCTCTACACTGTCCCCATCAAACACTCCCAGGACAGGTACAGGACGGGGTTAGATACAGAGTAAAGCTCCATCTACACAGTCCCCATCAAACACTCCCAGGACAGGTACAGCACGGGGTTAGATACAGAGTAAAGCTCCCTCTACACTGTCCCCATCAAACACTCCCAGGACAGGTACAGCACGGGGTTAGATACAGAGTAAAGCTCCATCTACACTGTCCCCATCAAACACCCCCAGGACAGGTACAGCACGGGGTTAGATACAGAGTCAAGCTTCCTCTACACTGTCCACATCAAACACTCCCAGGATAGGTACAGCACGGGGTTAGATACAGAGTAAAGCTCCCTCGACACTGTCCCCATCAAACACTCCCCGGAAAGGTACAGCACGGGGTTAGATACAGAGTAAAGCTCCCTCTACACTGTCCCCATCAAACACTCCCAGGACAGGTACAGCACGGGGTTAGATACAGAGTAAAGCTCCCTCTACACTGTCCCTATCAAACACTCCCAGGACAGGTACAGCACGGGGTTAGATACAGAGTGCAGCTCCCTCTACACTGTCCCCATCAAACACTCCCAGGACAGGTACAACACGGGGTTAGATACAGAGTAAAGCTTCCTCTACACTGTCCCCATCAAACACTCCCAGGACAGGTACAGCACGGGGTTAGATACAGAGTAAAGCTCCCTCTACACTGACTCCATCAAACACTCCCAGGACAGGTACAGCATGGGGTTAGATACAGAGTAACGCTCCCTCTACACTGTCTCCATCAAACACTCCCAGGACAGGTACAGCACAGGGTTAGATACAGAGTAAAGCTCCCTCTGCACTGTCCCCAACAAACACTCTCAGGACAGGTACAGCACGGGGTTAGATACAGAGTAAAGCTCCGTCTACACAGTCCCCATCAAACACTCCCAGGGGAGGTACAGCACGGGGTTAGATACAGAGTAAAGCTCCCTCTACACTGTCCACATCAAACACTCCCAGGACAGGTACAGCACGGGGTTAGATACAGAGTAAAGCTCCCTCTACACTGTCCCCATCAAACACTCCCAGGACAGGTACAGCACGGGGTTAGATACAGAGTAAAGCTCCTTCTACACTGCCCCCATCAAACACTCCCAGGACAGGTACAGCACGGGGTTAGACAGAGAGTAGAGCTCCCTTCACACTGTCCCCATGAAACACTCCCAGGAGAGGTACAGCACAGGGTTAGAAACAGAGTAAAGCTCCCTCTACACTGTCCCCATCAAACACTCCCAGGACAGGTACAGCACGGGGTTAGATACAGAGTAAAGCTCCCTCTACACTTTCCCCATTAAACACTCCCAGGACAGGAACAGCATTGGGTTAGATACAGAGTAACGCTCCCTCTGCACTGTCCCCATCAAACACTCCCAGGACAGGTACAGCACGAGGTTAGATACATAGTAAAGCTCCCCCTACACTGTCCACATCAAACACTCCCAGGACAGGTACAGCACGGATTTAGATACAGAGTAAAGCTCCCCCTACACTGCCCCCATCAAACATTCCCAGGACAGGAACAGCACGGTGTTAGATATAGAGTAAAGCTCCCTCTACACTGTCCCCATCAAACACTCCCAGGACAGGTACAGCACGTGGTTAGATACAGAGTAAAGCTCCCTCTACACTGACCCCATCAAACAATCCCAGGACAGGTACAGCTTTGGATTAGATACAGAATAAAGATCCCTCTGCACTGTCCCCATCAAACACTCCCAGGACAGGTACAGCACGAGGTTAGATACAGAGTAAAGCTCCCTCTACACTGTCCCCATCAAACACTCCCAGGACAGGTACAGCACGTGGTTAGATACAGAGTAAAGCTCCCTCTACACTGTCCCCATCAAACAATCCCAGGACAGGTACAGCTTTGGATTAGATACAGAATTAAGATCCCTCTGCACTGTCCCCATCAAACACTCCCAGGACAGGTACAGCACGAGGTTAGATACAGAGTAAAGCTCCATCTACACTGTCCCCATCAAACACTCCCAGGACAGGTACAGCACGAGGTTAGATACAGAGTGAAGCTCCATCTACACTGTCCCCATCAAATACTCTTAGGACAGGTACAGCACGAGGTTAGATACAGAGTGAAGCTCCCTCTACACTGTCCCCATCAAACACTCCGAGGACAGGTACAGCACGAGGTTAGATACAGAGTAAAGCCCCCTCTACACTGTCCCCATCAAACACTCCCAGGACAGGTACAGCACATGGTTAGATACAGAGTAAAGCACCCCCTACACTGTCCCCATCAAACACTCCCAGGACAGGTACAGCACAGGTTTAGATACAGAGTAAAGCTCCCTCTACACTGTCCCCATCAAACACTCCCAGGACAGGTACAGCACGGGGTTAGATACAGAGTAAAGCACCCTCTACACTGTCCGCATCAAACACTCCCAGGACAGGTACAGCACGGGATTAGATACAGAGTAAAGCTCCCTCTACACTGTCCCCATCAAACACTCCCAGGACAGGTACAGCACGGGGTTAGATACAGAGTAAAGCTCCCTCTACACTGTCCGCATCAAACACTCCCAGGACAGGTACAGCACGGGGTTAGATACAGAGTAAAGCTCCCTCTACACTGTCCACATCAAACACTCCCAGGACAGGTACAGCACAGGGTTAGATACAGAGTAAAGCTCCCACTACACTGTCCCCATCAAACATTGCCAGGACAGGTACAGCACGGGGTTAGATACAGAGTAAAGCTCCCTCTACACTGTCCCCATCAAACACTCCCAGGACAGGTACAGCACGGGGTTAGATACAGAGTAAAGCTCCCTCTACACTGTCCCCATCAAACACTCCCAGGACAGGTACAGCACGGGGTTAGATACAGAGTAAAGCTCACTCTACACTGTACCCATCAAACACTCCGAGGACAGGTACAGCACGGGGTTCGATACAGAGTAAAGCTCCCTCTACACTGTCCGCATCAAACAGTCCCAGGACAGGTATAGTACGGGGTTAGATACAGAGTAAAGCTCCCGCTACACTGTCCCCATCAAACACTCCCAGGTCAGGTACAGCACGGGGTTAGATAAAGAGTAAATCGCCCTCTACACTGTCCCCATCAAACACTCCCAGGACAGGTACAGCACGGGGTTAGATACAGAGTAAAGCTCCCTCTACACTGTCCCCATCAAACTCTCCCAGGACAGGTACAGCACGGGGTTAGATACAGAGTAAAGCTCCCTCTACTCTGTCCCCATCAAACACTCCCAGGACAGGTACAGCACGGGGTTAGATACAGAGTAAAGCTCCACCTGCACTGTCCCCATCAAACACTCCCAGGACAGGTACAGCACGAGGTTAGATACAGAGTAAAGCTCCCTATGCACTGTCCCCATCTAACACTCCCAGGACAGGTACAGCACGGGGTTAGATACAGAGTAATGCGCCCTCTACACTGTCCCCATCAAACACTCCCAGGACAGGTACAGCACAGGGATAGATACAGAGTAAAGCCCCCTCTACACTGTCCCCATCAAACACTCCCAGGACAGGTACAGCACGTGGTTAGATATAGAGTAAAGCTCCCTCTACACTGTCCCCATCAACCACTCCCAGGACAGGTACAGCACGGGGTTAGATACAGAGTAAAACTCCCTCTACACTGTCCCCATCAAACACTCCCAGGACAGGTACAGCACGGGGTTAGATACAGAGTAAAGCTCCCTCTACACTGTCCCCATCAAACACTCCCAGGACAGGTACAGCACTGGGTTAGATACAGAGTAAAGCTCCCTCTACACTGTCCCCATCAAACACTAGCAGGACAGGTACAGCACGGGGTTAGATGCAGAGTAGAGCTCCCTCGACACTGACCCCATCAAACACTCCCTGGACAGGTACAGCACAGGGTTAGATACAGAGTAAAGCTCCCTCTACACTGTCCCCATCAAACCCTCCCAGGACAGGTACAGCACGGGGTTAGATACAGAGTAAAGCTCCCTCTACACTGTCCCCATCAAACACTCCCAGGGCAGGTACAGCACGGGGTTAGATACAGAGTAATGCTCCCTCTACACTGTCCCCATCAAACACTCCCAGGACAGGTACAGCACGGGGTTAGATACAGAGTAAAGCTCCCTCTACACTGTCCCCATCAAACACTCCCAGGGCAGGTACAGCACGGGGTTAGATACAGAGTAAAGCTCCCTCCACACTGTCCCCATCAAACACTCCCCGGACAGGTACAGCACGGTGTTAGATACAGAGTAAAACTCCCTCTACACTGTCCCCATCAAACACTCCTAGGACAGGTACAGCACGGGGTTAGATACAGAGTAAAACTCCCTCTACACTGTCCCCATCAAACACTCCCAGGACAGGTACAGCACGGGGTTAGATACAGAGTAACGCTCCCACTATACTGTCCCCATCAAACACTCCCAGGACAGGTACAGCACGGGGGTTAGATACAGAGTAAAGCTCCCTCTACACTGTCCCCATCAAACACTCCCAGGACAGGTACAGCACGGGGTTAGATACAGAGTAAAGCTCCCTCCACACTGTCCCCATCAAACACTCCCAGGACAGGTACAGCACGGGGTTAGATACAGAGTAAAGCCCCCTCTGCACTGTCCACATCAAACACTCCCAGGACAGGTACAGCACGAGGTTAGATACAGAGTAAAACTCACTCTGCACCGTCCCCATCAAACACTCCAAGGACAGGTACAGCACGGGGTTAGATACAGAGTAAAGCTCCCTCGGCACTGTCCCCATCAAACACTCCCAGGACAGGTACAGCACGGGGTTAGATACAGAGTAAAGCTCCCTCCACACTGTCCCCATCAAACACTCCCAGGACAGGTACAGCACGGGGTTAGATACAGAGTAAAGCCCCCTCTGCACTGTCCACATCAAACACTCCCAGGACAGGTACAGCACGAGGTTAGATACAGAGTAAAGCTCACTCTGCACCGTCCCCATCAAACACTCCAAGGACAGGTACAGCACGGGGTTAGATACAGAGTAAAGCTCCCTCGGCACTGACCCCATCAAACACTCCCAGGACAGGTACAGCACAGGGTTAGATACAGAGTAAATCTCCCTCTACACTGTCCCCATCAAACACTCCCAGGACAGGTACAGCACGGGGTTAGATACAGAGTAAAGCTCCCTCTACACTGTCCCCATCAAACACTCCCCAGACAGGTACAGCACGGTGTTAGATACAGAGTAAAGCTCCCTGTACACTGTCCCCATCAAACACTCCCAGGACAGGTACAGCACGGGGTTAGATACAGAGTAAATCTCCCTCTACACTGTCCGCATCAAACACTCCCAGGACAGGTACAGCACGGGGTTAGATACAGAGTCAACCTCCCTCTACATTGTCCCCGTCAATCACTCACAGGACATGTACAGCACGGGTTTAGATACAGAGTACAGCTCCCTCTACCCTGTCCCCATCAAACACTCCCAGGAGAGAAACAGCACGGGGTTAGATACAGAGTAAAGCTCCCTCTAAACTGTCCCCATCAAACACTCCCAGGACAGGTACAGCACGGGGTTAGATACAGAGTAAAGCTCCCTCTACACTGTCCCCATCAAACACTCCCAGGACAGGTACGGCACGGGGTTAGTTACAGAGTAAAGCTCCCTCTACGCTGTCCCCATCAAACACTCCCAGGACAGGTACAGCACGCGGTTAGAGACAGAGTAAAGCTCCCTGTACACTGCCTCATCAAACACTCCCAGGACAGGTACAGCACGGGGTTAGGTACAGAGTAAAGTTCCCTCTACACTGTTCCCATCAAACACTCCCAGGACAGGTACAGCACGGGGTTAGATACAGAGTAAACCTCCCTCTGCACTGTCCCCATCAAACAATCCCAGGACAGGTACAGCATGAGGCTAGATACAGAGTAAAGCTCCCTCTGCACTGTCCCCATCAAACACTCCCAGGACAGGTACAGCACAGGGTTAGATACAGAGTAAAGCTCACTCTACACTGTTCCCATCAAACACTCCCAGGACAGGTACAGCACGGGGTAAGATACAGAGTAAACCTCCCTCTGCACTGTCCCCATCAAACACTCCCAGGACAGGTACAGCACGAGGTTAGATACAGAGTAAAGCTCCCTCTGCACTGTCCCCATCAAACACTCCCAGGACAGGTACAGCACGGGGTTAGATACAGAGTAAACCTCCCTCTACACTGTCCCCATCAAACAGTCCCAGGACACGTACAGCACGGGGTTAGATACAGAGTAAAGCTCCCTCTACACTGTTCCCATCAAACACTCCCAGGACAGGTACAGCACGGGGTTAGATACAGAATAAACCTCCCTCTGCACTGTCCCCATCAAACACTCCCAGGACAGGTACAGCACAGGGTTAGATACAGAGTAAAGCTCACTCTACACTGTTCCCATCAAACACTCCCAGGACAGGTACAGCACGGAGTTAGATACAGAGTAAACCTCCCTCTGCACTGTCCCCATCAAACACTCCCAGGACAGGTACAGCACGAGGTTAGATACAGAGTAAAGCTCCCTCTGCACTGTCCCCATCAAACACTCCCAGGACAGGTACAGCACGGGGTTAGATACAAAGTGAAGCTCCCTCGACACTGACCCCATCAAACACTCCGAGGACAGGTACAGCACAGGGTTAGATACAGAGCAAAGCTCCCTCTACACTGTCCCCATCAAACACTCCCCGGACAGGTGCAGCACGGGGTTAGATACAGAGTAAAGCTCCCTCTGCACTGCCCCATCAAACACTCCCAAGACAGGTACAGCACGGGGTTAGATACAGAGTAAAGCTCCCTCTACACTGTCACCATCAAACACTCCCTGGACAGGTACAGCACGGGGTTAGATACAGAGTAAAGCTCCCTCTACACTGTCCCCATCAAACACTCCCAGGACAGGTACTGCACGGGGTTAGATACAGAGTAAAGCTCCCTCTACACTGTCACCCATCTAACACTCCCAGGACAGGTACAGCACGGGGTTAGATACAGAGTAAAGCTCCCTCGACACAGCCCCCATCAAACACTCCCAGGACAGGTACAGCACGGGGTTAGATACAGAGTAAAGCTCCTTCTACACTGTCCCCATCAAACACTGCCAGGACAGATACAGCACGGGGTTAGATACAGAGTAAAGCTCCCTCTGCACTGTCCCCATCAAACACTCCCAGGACAGGTACAGCACAGGGTTAGATACAGAGTAAAGCTCCCTCTACACTGTTCCCATCAAACACTCCCAGGACAGGTACAGCACCGGGTTAGATACAGAGTAAAGCTTCCTCTACACTGTCCCCATCAAACACTCCCAGGACAGGTACAGCACGGGGTTAGATACAGAAGAAAGCTCCCTCTACACTGTCCCCATCAAACACTCCCAGGACAGGTACAGCACGGGGTTAGATACAGAGTAAAGCACCCTCTACGCTGTCCCCATCAAACATTCCCAGGACAGGTACAGCACGGGGTTAGATACAGAGTAAAACTCCCTCTACACTGTCCCCATCAAACACTCCCAGGACAGGTACAGCACGGGGTTAGATACAGAGTAAAACTCCCTCTACACTGTCCCCATCAAACACTCCCAGCACAGGTACAGCACGGGGTTAGATACAGAGTAAACCTCCCTCTACACTGTCCACATCAAACACTCCCAGGATAGGTACAGCACGGGGTTAGATACAGAGTAAAGCTCCCTCGACACTGTCCCCATCAAACACTCCCCGGAAAGGTACAGCACGGGGTTAGATACAGATTAAAGCTCCCTCTACACTGTCCCCATCAAACACTCCCAGGACAGGTACAGCACGGGGTTAGATACAGAGTAAAGCTCCCTCTACACTGTCCCCATCAAACACTCCCCAGACAGGTACAGCACGGTGTTAGATACAGAGTAAAGCTCCCTGTACACTGTCCCCATCAAACACTCCCAGGACAGGTACAGCACGGGGTTAGATACAGAGTAAATCTCCCTCTACACTGTCCGCATCAAACACTCCCAGGACAGGTACAGCACGGGGTTAGATACAGAGTGAACCTCCCTCTACATTGTCCCCGTCAATCACTCACAGGACATGTACAGCACGGGTTTAGATACAGAGTACAGCTCCCTCTACCCTGTCCCCATCAAACACTCCCAGGAGAGAAACAGCACGGGGTTAGATACAGAGTAAAGCTCCCTCTAAACTGTCCCCATCAAACACTCCCAGGACAGGTACAGCACGGGGTTAGATACAGAGTAAAGCTCCCTCTACACTGTCCCCATCAAACACTCCCAGGACAGGTACGGCACGGGGTTAGATACAGAGTAAAGCTCCCTCTACGCTGTCCCCATCAAACACTCCCAGGACAGGTACAGCACGCGCGGTTAGAGACAGAGTAAAGCTCCCTGTACACTGCCTCATCAAACACTCCCAGGACAGGTACAGCACGGGGTTAGGTACAGAGTAAAGTTCCCTCTACACTGTTCCCATCAAACACTCCCAGGACAGGTACAGCACGGGGTTAGATACAGAGTAAACCTCCCTCTGCACTGTCCCCATCAAACAATCCCAGGACAGGTACAGCATGAGGTTAGATACAGAGTAAAGCTCCCTCTGCACTGTCCCCATCAAATACTCCCAGGACAGGTACAGCACAGGGTTAGATACAGAGTAAAGCTCACTCTACACTGTTCCCATCAAACACTCCCAGGACAGGTACAGCACGGGGTTAGATACAGAGTAAACCTCCCTCTGCACTGTCCCCATCAAACACTCCCAGGACAGGTACAGCACGAGGTTAGATACAGAGTAAAGCTCCCTCTGCACTGTCCCCATCAAACACTCCCAGGACAGGTACAGCACGGGGCTAGATACAGAGTAAACCTCCCTCTACACTGTCCCCATCAAACAGTCCCAGGACAGGTACAGCACGGGGTTAGATACAGAGTAAAGCTCCCTCTACACTGTTCCCATCAAACACTCCCAGGACAGGTACAGCACGGGGTTAGATCCAGAATAAACCTCCCTCTGCACTGTCCCCATCAAACACTCCCAGGACAGGTACAGCACAGGGTTAGATACAGAGTAAAGCTCACTCTACACTGTTCCCATCAAACACTCCCAGGACAGGTACAGCACGGAGTTAGATACAGAGTAAACCTCCCTCTGCACTGTCCCCATCAAACACTCCCAGGACAGGTACAGCACGAGGTTAGATACAGAGTAAAGCTCCCTCTGCACTGTCCCCATCAAACACTCCCAGGACAGGTACAGCACGGGGTTAGATACAGAGTGAAGCTCCCTCGACACTGACCCCATCAAACACTCCGAGGACAGGTACAGCACAGGGTTAGATACAGAGCAAAGCTCCCTCTACACTGTCCCCATCAAACACTCCCCGGACAGGTGCAGCACGGGGTTAGATACAGAGTAAAGCTCCCTCTGCACTGCCCCATCAAACACTCCCAAGACAGGTACAGCACGGGGTTAGATACAGAGTAAAGCTCCCTCGACACTGTCACCATCAAACACTCCCTGGACAGGTACAGCACGGGGTTAGATACAGAGTAAAGCTCCCTCTACACTGTCCCCATCAAACACTCCCAGGACAGGTACTGCACGGGGTTAGATACAGAGTAAAGCTCCCTCTACACTGTCACCCATCTAACACTCCCAGGACAGGTACAGCACGGGGTTAGATACAGAGTAAAGCTCCCTCGACACAGCCCCCATCAAACACTCCCAGGACAGGTACAGCACGGGGTTAGATACAGAGTAAAGCTCCTTCTACACTGTCCCCATCAAACACTGCCAGGACAGATACAGCACGGGGTTAGATACAGAGTAAAGCTCCGTCTGCACTGTCCCCATCAAACACTCCCAGGACAGGTACAGCACAGGGTTAGATACAGAGTAAAGCTCCCTCTACACTGTTCCCATCAAACACTCCCAGGACAGGTACAGCACCGGGTTAGATACAGAGTAAAGCTTCCTCTACACTGTCCCCATCAAACATTCCCAGGACAGGTACAGCACGGGGTTAGATACTGAAGAAAGCTCCCTCTACACTGTCCCCATCAAACACTCCCAGGACAGGTACAGCACGGGGTTAGATACAGAGTAAAGCACCCTCTACACTGTCCCCATCAAACATTCCCAGGACAGGTACAGCACGGGGTTAGATACAGAGTAAAACTCCCTCTACACTGTCCCCATCAAACACTCCCAGGACAGGTACAGCACGGGGTTAGATACAGAGTAAAACTCCCTCTACACTGTCCCCATCAAACACTCCCAGCACAGGTACAGCACGGGGTTAGATACAGAGTAAACCTCCCTCTACACTGTCCACATCAAACACTCCCAGGATAGGTACAGCACGGGGTTAGATACAGAGTAAAGCTCCCTCGACACTGTCCCCATCAAACACTCCCCGGAAAGGTACAGCACGGGGTTAGATACAGAGTAAAGCTCCCTCTACACTGTCCCCATCAAACACTCCCAGGACAGGTACAGCACGGGTTAGATACAGAGTAAAGCTCCCTCTACACTGTCCCTATCAAACACTCCCAGGACAGGTACAGCACGGGGTTAGATACAGAGTGCAGCTCCCTCTACACTGTCCCCATCAAACACTCCCAGGACAGGTACAACACGGGGTTAGATACAGAGTAAAGCTTCCTCTACAATGTCCCCATCAAACACTCCCAGGACAGGTACAGCACGGGGTTAGATACAGAGTAAAGCTCCCTCTACACTGACTCCATCAAACACTCCCAGGACAGGTACAGCATGGGGTTAGATACAGAGTAACGCTCCCTCTACACTGTCTCCATCAAACACTCCCAGGACAGGTACAGCACGGGGTTAGATACAGAGTAAAGCTCCCTCTGCACTGTCCCCATCAAACACTCCCAGGACAGGTACAGCACGAGGTTAGATACAGAGTAAAGCTCCCTCTGCACTGTCCCCATCAAACACTCCCAGGACAGGTACAGCACGGGGTTAGATACAGAGTAAACCTCCCTCTACACTGTCCCCATCAAACAGTCCCAGGACAGGTACAGCACGGGGTTAGATACAGAGTAAAGCTCCCTCTACACTGTTCCCATCAAACACTCCCAGGACGGATACAGCACGGGGTTAGATACAGAATAAACCTCCCTCTGCACTGTCCCCATCAAACACTCCCAGGACAGGTACAGCACAGGGTTAGATACAGAGTAAAGCTCACTCTACACTGTTCCCATCAAACACTCCCAGGACAGGTACAGCACGGAGTTAGATACAGAGTAAACCTCCCTCTGCACTGTCCCCATCAAACACTCCCAGGACAGGTACAGCACGGGGTTAGATACAGAGTGAAGCTCCCTCGACACTGACCCCATCAAACACTCCGAGGACAGGTACAGCACAGGGTTAGATACAGAGCAAAGCTCCCTCTACACTGTCCCCATCAAACACTCCCCGGACAGGTACAGCACGGGGTTAGATACAGAGTAAAGCTCCCTCTGCACTGCCCCATCAAACACTCCCAAGACAGGTACAGCACGGGGTTAGATACAGAGTAAAGCTCCCTCTACACTGTCCCCATCAAACACTCCCAGGACAGGTACAGCACGGGGTTAGATACAGAGTAAATCTCCCTCTACACTGTCACCCATCAAACACTCCCAGGACAGGTACAGCACGGGGTTAGATACAGAGTAAAGCCCCCTCTGCACTGTCCACATCAAACACTCCCAGGACAGGTACAGCACGAGGTTAGATACAGAGTAAAGCTCACTCTGCACCGTCCCCATCAAACACTCCAAGGACAGGTACAGCACGGGGTTAGATACAGAGTAAAGCTCCCTCGGCACTGACCCCATCAAACACTCCCAGGACAGGTACAGCACAGGGTTAGATACAGAGTAAATCTCCCTCTACACTGTCCCCATCAAACACTCCCAGGACAGGTACAGCACGGGGTTAGATACAGAGTAAAGCTCCCTCTACACTGTCCCCATCAAACACTCCCCAGACAGGTACAGCACGGTGTTAGATACAGAGTAAAGCTCCCTGTACACTGTCCCCATCAAACACTCCCAGGACAGGTACAGCACGGGGTTAGATACAGAGTAAATCTCCCTCTACACTGTCCGCATCAAACACTCCCAGGACAGGTACAGCACGGGGTTAGATACAGAGTCAACCTCCCTCTACATTGTCCCCGTCAATCACTCACAGGACATGTACAGCACGGGTTTAGATACAGAGTACAGCTCCCTCTACCCTGTCCCCATCAAACACTCCCAGGAGAGAAACAGCACGGGGTTAGATACAGAGTAAAGCTCCCTCTAAACTGTCCCCATCAAACACTCCCAGGACAGGTACAGCACGGGGTTAGATACAGAGTAAAGCTCCCTCTACACTGTCCCCATCAAACACTCCCAGGACAGGTACGGCACGGGGTTAGTTACAGAGTAAAGCTCCCTCTACGCTGTCCCCATCAAACACTCCCAGGACAGGTACAGCACGCGGTTAGAGACAGAGTAAAGCTCCCTGTACACTGCCTCATCAAACACTCCCAGGACAGGTACAGCACGGGGTTAGGTACAGAGTAAAGTTCCCTCTACACTGTTCCCATCAAACACTCCCAGGACAGGTACAGCACGGGGTTAGATACAGAGTAAACCTCCCTCTGCACTGTCCCCATCAAACAATCCCAGGACAGGTACAGCATGAGGCTAGATACAGAGTAAAGCTCCCTCTGCACTGTCCCCATCAAACACTCCCAGGACAGGTACAGCACAGGGTTAGATACAGAGTAAAGCTCACTCTACACTGTTCCCATCAAACACTCCCAGGACAGGTACAGCACGGGGTAAGATACAGAGTAAACCTCCCTCTGCACTGTCCCCATCAAACACTCCCAGGACAGGTACAGCACGAGGTTAGATACAGAGTAAAGCTCCCTCTGCACTGTCCCCATCAAACACTCCCAGGACAGGTACAGCACGGGGTTAGATACAGAGTAAACCTCCCTCTACACTGTCCCCATCAAACAGTCCCAGGACACGTACAGCACGGGGTTAGATACAGAGTAAAGCTCCCTCTACACTGTTCCCATCAAACACTCCCAGGACAGGTACAGCACGGGGTTAGATACAGAATAAACCTCCCTCTGCACTGTCCCCATCAAACACTCCCAGGACAGGTACAGCACAGGGTTAGATACAGAGTAAAGCTCACTCTACACTGTTCCCATCAAACACTCCCAGGACAGGTACAGCACGGAGTTAGATACAGAGTAAACCTCCCTCTGCACTGTCCCCATCAAACACTCCCAGGACAGGTACAGCACGAGGTTAGATACAGAGTAAAGCTCCCTCTGCACTGTCCCCATCAAACACTCCCAGGACAGGTACAGCACGGGGTTAGATACAAAGTGAAGCTCCCTCGACACTGACCCCATCAAACACTCCGAGGACAGGTACAGCACAGGGTTAGATACAGAGCAAAGCTCCCTCTACACTGTCCCCATCAAACACTCCCCGGACAGGTGCAGCACGGGGTTAGATACAGAGTAAAGCTCCCTCTGCACTGCCCCATCAAACACTCCCATGACAGGTACAGCACGGGGTTAGATACAGAGTAAAGCTCCCTCTACACTGTCACCATCAAACACTCCCTGGACAGGTACAGCACGGGGTTAGATACAGAGTAAAGCTCCCTCTACACTGTCCCCATCAAACACTCCCAGGACAGGTACTGCACGGGGTTAGATACAGAGTAAAGCTCCCTCTACACTGTCACCCATCTAACACTCCCAGGACAGGTACAGCACGGGGTTAGATACAGAGTAAAGCTCCCTCGACACAGCCCCCATCAAACACTCCCAGGACAGGTACAGCACGGGGTTAGATACAGAGTAAAGCTCCTTCTACACTGTCCCCATCAAACACTGCCAGGACAGATACAGCACGGGGTTAGATACAGAGTAAAGCTCCCTCTGCACTGTCCCCATCAAACACTCCCAGGACAGGTACAGCACAGGGTTAGATACAGAGTAAAGCTCCCTCTACACTGTTCCCATCAAACACTCCCAGGACAGGTACAGCACCGGGTTAGATACAGAGTAAAGCTTCCTCTACACTGTCCCCATCAAACACTCCCAGGACAGGTACAGCACGGGGTTAGATACAGAAGAAAGCTCCCTCTACACTGTCCCCATCAAACACTCCCAGGACAGGTACAGCACGGGGTTAGATACAGAGTAAAACTCCCTCTACACTGTCCCCATCAAACACTCCCAGGACAGGTACAGCACGGGGTTAGATACAGAGTAAAACTCCCTCTACACTGTCCCCATCAAACACTCCCAGCACAGGTACAGCACGGGGTTAGATACAGAGTAAACCTCCCTCTACACTGTCCACATCAAACACTCCCAGGATAGGTACAGCACGGGGTTAGATACAGAGTAAAGCTCCCTCGACACTGTCCCCATCAAACACTCCCCGGAAAGGTACAGCACGGGGTTAGATACAGAGTAAAGCTCCCTCTACACTGTCCCCATCAAACACTCCCAGGACAGGTACAGCACGGGGTTAGATACAGAGTAAAGCTCCCTCTACACTGTCCCCATCAAACACTCCCCAGACAGGTACAGCACGGTGTTAGATACAGAGTAAAGCTCCCTGTACACTGTCCCCATCAAACACTCCCAGGACAGGTACAGCACGGGGTTAGATACAGAGTAAATCTCCCTCTACACTGTCCGCATCAAACACTCCCAGGACAGGTACAGCACGGGGTTAGATACAGAGTGAACCTCCCTCTACATTGTCCCCGTCAATCACTCACAGGACATGTACAGCACGGGTTTAGATACAGAGTACAGCTCCCTCTACCCTGTCCCCATCAAACACTCCCAGGAGAGAAACAGCACGGGGTTAGATACAGAGTAAAGCTCCCTCTAAACTGTCCCCATCAAACACTCCCAGGACAGGTACAGCACGGGGTTAGATACAGAGTAAAGCTCCCTCTACACTGTCCCCATCAAACACTCCCAGGACAGGTACGGCACGGGGTTAGATACAGAGTAAAGCTCCCTCTACGCTGTCCCCATCAAACACTCCCAGGACAGGTACAGCACGCGCGGTTAGAGACAGAGTAAAGCTCCCTGTACACTGCCTCATCAAACACTCCCAGGACAGGTACAGCACGGGGTTAGGTACAGAGTAAAGTTCCCTCTACACTGTTCCCATCAAACACTCCCAGGACAGGTACAGCACGGGGTTAGATACAGAGTAAACCTCCCTCTGCACTGTCCCCATCAAACAATCCCAGGACAGGTACAGCATGAGGTTAGATACAGAGTAAAGCTCCCTCTGCACTGTCCCCATCAAACACTCCCAGGACAGGTACAGCACAGGGTTAGATACAGAGTAAAGCTCACTCTACACTGTTCCCATCAAACACTCCCAGGACAGGTACAGCACGGGGTTAGATACAGAGTAAACCTCCCTCTGCACTGTCCCCATCAAACACTCCCAGGACAGGTACAGCACGAGGTTAGATACAGAGTAAAGCTCCCTCTGCACTGTCCCCATCAAACACTCCCAGGACAGGTACAGCACGGGGCTAGATACAGAGTAAACCTCCCTCTACACTGTCCCCATCAAACAGTCCCAGGACAGGTACAGCACGGGGTTAGATACAGAGTAAAGCTCCCTCTACACTGTTCCCATCAAACACTCCCAGGACAGGTACAGCACGGGGTTAGATCCAGAATAAACCTCCCTCTGCACTGTCCCCATCAAACACTCCCAGGACAGGTACAGCACAGGGTTAGATACAGAGTAAAGCTCACTCTACACTGTTCCCATCAAACACTCCCAGGACAGGTACAGCACGGAGTTAGATACAGAGTAAACCTCCCTCTGCACTGTCCCCATCAAACACTCCCAGGACAGGTACAGCACGAGGTTAGATACAGAGTAAAGCTCCCTCTGCACTGTCCCCATCAAACACTCCCAGGACAGGTACAGCACGGGGTTAGATACAGAGTGAAGCTCCCTCGACACTGACCCCATCAAACACTCCGAGGACAGGTACAGCACAGGGTTAGATACAGAGCAAAGCTCCCTCTACACTGTCCCCATCAAACACTCCCCAGACAGGTGCAGCACGGGGTTAGATACAGAGTAAAGCTCCCTCTGCACTGCCCCATCAAACACTCCCAAGACAGGTACAGCACGGGGTTAGATACAGAGTAAAGCTCCCTCTACACTGTCACCATCAAACACTCCCTGGACAGGTACAGCACGGGGTTAGATACAGAGTAAAGCTCCCTCTACACTGTCCCCATCAAACACTCCCAGGACAGGTACTGCACGGGGTTAGATACAGAGTAAAGCTCCCTCTACACTGTCACCCATCTAACACTCCCAGGACAGGTACAGCACGGGGTTAGATACAGAGTAAAGCTCCCTCGACACAGCCCCCATCAAACACTCCCAGGACAGGTACAGCACGGGGTTAGATACAGAGTAAAGCTCCTTCTACACTGTCCCCATCAAACACTGCCAGGACAGATACAGCACGGGGTTAGATACAGAGTAAAGCTCCGTCTGCACTGTCCCCATCAAACACTCCCAGGACAGGTACAGCACAGGGTTAGATACAGAGTAAAGCTCCCTCTACACTGTTCCCATCAAACACTCCCAGGACAGGTACAGCACCGGGTTAGATACAGAGTAAAGCTTCCTCTACACTGTCCCCATCAAACATTCCCAGGACAGGTACAGCACGGGGTTAGATACAGAAGAAAGCTCCCTCTACACTGTCCCCATCAAACACTCCCAGGACAGGTACAGCACGGGGTTAGATACAGAGTAAAGCACCCTCTACACTGTCCCCATCAAACATTCCCAGGACAGGTACAGCACGGGGTTAGATACAGAGTAAAACTCCCTCTACACTGTCCCCATCAAACACTCCCAGGACAGGTACAGCACGGGGTTAGATACAGAGTAAAACTCCCTCTACACGGTCCCCATCAAACACTCCCAGCACAGGTACAGCACGGGGTTAGATACAGAGTAAACCTCCCTCTACACTGTCCACATCAAACACTCCCAGGATAGGTACAGCACGGGGTTAGATACAGAGTAAAGCTCCCTCGACACTGTCCCCATCAAACACTCCCCGGAAAGGTACAGCACGGGGTTAGATACAGAGTAAAGCTCCCTCTACACTGTCCCCATCAAACACTCCCAGGACAGGTACAGCACGGGTTAGATACAGAGTAAAGCTCCCTCTACACTGTCCCTATCAAACACTCCCAGGACAGGTACAGCACGGGGTTAGATACAGAGTAAAGCTCCCTCTACACTGTTCCCATCAAACACTCCCAGGAGAGGTACAGCACGGGGTTAGATACAGAGTCAACCTCCCTCTACATTGTCCCCGTCAATCACTCACAGGACATGTACAGCACGGGTTTAGATACAGAGTACAGCTCCCTCTACCCTGTCCCCATCAAACACTCCCAGGAGAGAAACAGCACGGGGTTAGATACAGAGTAAAGCTCCCTCTAAACTGTCCCCATCAAACACTCCCAGGACAGGTACAGCACGGGGTTAGATACAGAGTAAAGCTCCCTCTACACTGTCCCCATCAAACACTCCCAGGACAGGTACGGCACGGGGTTAGTTACAGAGTAAAGCTCCCTCTACGCTGTCCCCATCAAACACTCCCAGGACAGGTACAGCACGCGGTTAGAGACAGAGTAAAGCTCCCTGTACACTGCCTCATCAAACACTCCCAGGACAGGTACAGCACGGGGTTAGGTACAGAGTAAAGTTCCCTCTACACTGTTCCCATCAAACACTCCCAGGACAGGTACAGCACGGGGTTAGATACAGAGTAAACCTCCCTCTGCACTGTCCCCATCAAACAATCCCAGGACAGGTACAGCATGAGGCTAGATACAGAGTAAAGCTCCCTCTGCACTGTCCCCATCAAACACTCCCAGGACAGGTACAGCACAGGGTTAGATACAGAGTAAAGCTCACTCTACACTGTTCCCATCAAACACTCCCAGGACAGGTACAGCACGGGGTAAGATACAGAGTAAACCTCCCTCTGCACTGTCCCCATCAAACACTCCCAGGACAGGTACAGCACGAGGTTAGATACAGAGTAAAGCTCCCTCTGCACTGTCCCCATCAAACACTCCCAGGACAGGTACAGCACGGGGTTAGATACAGAGTAAACCTCCCTCTACACTGTCCCCATCAAACAGTCCCAGGACACGTACAGCACGGGGTTAGATACAGAGTAAAGCTCCCTCTACACTGTTCCCATCAAACACTCCCAGGACAGGTACAGCACGGGGTTAGATACAGAATAAACCTCCCTCTGCACTGTCCCCATCAAACACTCCCAGGACAGGTACAGCACAGGGTTAGATACAGAGTAAAGCTCACTCTACACTGTTCCCATCAAACACTCCCAGGACAGGTACAGCACGGAGTTAGATACAGAGTAAACCTCCCTCTGCACTGTCCCCATCAAACACTCCCAGGACAGGTACAGCACGAGGTTAGATACAGAGTAAAGCTCCCTCTGCACTGTCCCCATCAAACACTCCCAGGACAGGTACAGCACGGGGTTAGATACAAAGTGAAGCTCCCTCGACACTGACCCCATCAAACACTCCGAGGACAGGTACAGCACAGGGTTAGATACAGAGCAAAGCTCCCTCTACACTGTCCCCATCAAACACTCCCCGGACAGGTGCAGCACGGGGTTAGATACAGAGTAAAGCTCCCTCTGCACTGCCCCATCAAACACTCCCAAGACAGGTACAGCACGGGGTTAGATACAGAGTAAAGCTCCCTCTACACTGTCACCATCAAACACTCCCTGGACAGGTACAGCACGGGGTTAGATACAGAGTAAAGCTCCCTCTACACTGTCCCCATCAAACACTCCCAGGACAGGTACTGCACGGGGTTAGATACAGAGTAAAGCTCCCTCTACACTGTCACCCATCTAACACTCCCAGGACAGGTACAGCACGGGGTTAGATACAGAGTAAAGCTCCCTCGACACAGCCCCCATCAAACACTCCCAGGACAGGTACAGCACGGGGTTAGATACAGAGTAAAGCTCCTTCTACACTGTCCCCATCAAACACTGCCAGGACAGATACAGCACGGGGTTAGATACAGAGTAAAGCTCCCTCTGCACTGTCCCCATCAAACACTCCCAGGACAGGTACAGCACAGGGTTAGATACAGAGTAAAGCTCCCTCTACACTGTTCCCATCAAACACTCCCAGGACAGGTACAGCACCGGGTTAGATACAGAGTAAAGCTTCCTCTACACTGTCCCCATCAAACACTCCCAGGACAGGTACAGCACGGGGTTAGATACAGAAGAAAGCTCCCTCTACACTGTCCCCATCAAACACTCCCAGGACAGGTACAGCACGGGGTTAGATACAGAGTAAAGCACCCTCTACACTGTCCCCATCAAACATTCCCAGGACAGGTACAGCACGGGGTTAGATACAGAGTAAAACTCCCTCTACACTGTCCCCATCAAACACTCCCAGGACAGGTACAGCACGGGGTTAGATACAGAGTAAAACTCCCTCTACACTGTCCCCATCAAACACTCCCAGCACAGGTACAGCACGGGGTTAGATACAGAGTAAACCTCCCTCTACACTGTCCACATCAAACACTCCCAGGACAGGTACAGCACGGGGTTAGATACAGAGTGAACCTCCCTCTACATTGTCCCCGTCAATCACTCACAGGACATGTACAGCACGGGTTTAGATACAGAGTACAGCTCCCTCTACCCTGTCCCCATCAAACACTCCCAGGAGAGAAACAGCACGGGGTTAGATACAGAGTAAAGCTCCCTCTAAACTGTCCCCATCAAACACTCCCAGGACAGGTACAGCACGGGGTTAGATACAGAGTAAAGCTCCCTCTACACTGTCCCCATCAAACACTCCCAGGACAGGTACGGCACGGGGTTAGTTACAGAGTAAAGCTCCCTCTACGCTGTCCCCATCAAACACTCCCAGGACAGGTACAGCACGCGGTTAGAGACAGAGTAAAGCTCCCTGTACACTGCCTCATCAAACACTCCCAGGACAGGTACAGCACGGGGTTAGGTACAGAGTAAAGTTCCCTCTACACTGTTCCCATCAAACACTCCCAGGACAGGTACAGCACGGGGTTAGATACAGAGTAAACCTCCCTCTGCACTGTCCCCATCAAACAATCCCAGGACAGGTACAGCATGAGGCTAGATACAGAGTAAAGCTCCCTCTGCACTGTCCCCATCAAACACTCCCAGGACAGGTACAGCACAGGGTTAGATACAGAGTAAAGCTCACTCTACACTGTTCCCATCAAACACTCCCAGGACAGGTACAGCACGGGGTAAGATACAGAGTAAACCTCCCTCTGCACTGTCCCCATCAAACACTCCCAGGACAGGTACAGCACGAGGTTAGATACAGAGTAAAGCTCCCTCTGCACTGTCCCCATCAAACACTCCCAGGACAGGTACAGCACGGGGTTAGATACAGAGTAAACCTCCCTCTACACTGTCCCCATCAAACAGTCCCAGGACACGTACAGCACGGGGTTAGATACAGAGTAAAGCTCCCTCTACACTGTTCCCATCAAACACTCCCAGGACAGGTACAGCACGGGGTTAGATACAGAATAAACCTCCCTCTGCACTGTCCCCATCAAACACTCCCAGGACAGGTACAGCACAGGGTTAGATACAGAGTAAAGCTCACTCTACACTGTTCCCATCAAACACTCCCAGGACAGGTACAGCACGGAGTTAGATACAGAGTAAACCTCCCTCTGCACTGTCCCCATCAAACACTCCCAGGACAGGTACAGCACGAGGTTAGATACAGAGTAAAGCTCCCTCTGCACTGTCCCCATCAAACACTCCCAGGACAGGTACAGCACGGGGTTAGATACAAAGTGAAGCTCCCTCGACACTGACCCCATCAAACACTCCGAGGACAGGTACAGCACAGGGTTAGATACAGAGCAAAGCTCCCTCTACACTGTCCCCATCAAACACTCCCCGGACAGGTGCAGCACGGGGTTAGATACAGAGTAAAGCTCCCTCTGCACTGCCCCATCAAACACTCCCAAGACAGGTACAGCACGGGGTTAGATACAGAGTAAAGCTCCCTCTACACTGTCACCATCAAACACTCCCTGGACAGGTACAGCACGGGGTTAGATACAGAGTAAAGCTCCCTCTACACTGTCCCCATCAAACACTCCCAGGACAGGTACTGCACGGGGTTAGATACAGAGTAAAGCTCCCTCTACACTGTCACCCATCTAACACTCCCAGGACAGGTACAGCACGGGGTTAGATACAGAGTAAAGCTCCCTCGACACAGCCCCCATCAAACACTCCCAGGACAGGTACAGCACGGGGTTAGATACAGAGTAAAGCTCCTTCTACACTGTCCCCATCAAACACTGCCAGGACAGATACAGCACGGGGTTAGATACAGAGTAAAGCTCCCTCTGCACTGTCCCCATCAAACACTCCCAGGACAGGTACAGCACAGGGTTAGATACAGAGTAAAGCTCCCTCTACACTGTTCCCATCAAACACTCCCAGGACAGGTACAGCACCGGGTTAGATACAGAGTAAAGCTTCCTCTACACTGTCCCCATCAAACACTCCCAGGACAGGTACAGCACGGGGTTAGATACAGAAGAAAGCTCCCTCTACACTGTCCCCATCAAACACTCCCAGGACAGGTACAGCACGGGGTTAGATACAGAGTAAAGCACCCTCTACACTGTCCCCATCAAACATTCCCAGGACAGGTACAGCACGGGGTTAGATACAGAGTAAAACTCCCTCTACACTGTCCCCATCAAACACTCCCAGGACAGGTACAGCACGGGGTTAGATACAGAGTAAAACTCCCTCTACACTGTCCCCATCAAACACTCCCAGCACAGGTACAGCACGGGGTTAGATACAGAGTAAACCTCCCTCTACACTGTCCACATCAAACACTCCCAGGACAGGTACAGCACGGGGTTAGATACAGAGTGAACCTCCCTCTACATTGTCCCCGTCAATCACTCACAGGACATGTACAGCACGGGTTTAGATACAGAGTACAGCTCCCTCTACCCTGTCCCCATCAAACACTCCCAGGAGAGAAACAGCACGGGGTTAGATACAGAGTAAAGCTCCCTCTAAACTGTCCCCATCAAACACTCCCAGGACAGGTACAGCACGGGGTTAGATACAGAGTAAAGCTCCCTCTACACTGTCCCCATCAAACACTCCCAGGACAGGTACGGCACGGGGTTAGATACAGAGTAAAGCTCCCTCTACGCTGTCCCCATCAAACACTCCCAGGACAGGTACAGCACGCGCGGTTAGAGACAGAGTAAAGCTCCCTGTACACTGCCTCATCAAACACTCCCAGGACAGGTACAGCACGGGGTTAGGTACAGAGTAAAGTTCCCTCTACACTGTTCCCATCAAACACTCCCAGGACAGGTACAGCACGGGGTTAGATACAGAGTAAACCTCCCTCTGCACTGTCCCCATCAAACAATCCCAGGACAGGTACAGCATGAGGTTAGATACAGAGTAAAGCTCCCTCTGCACTGTCCCCATCAAACACTCCCAGGACAGGTACAGCACAGGGTTAGATACAGAGTAAAGCTCACTCTACACTGTTCCCATCAAACACTCCCAGGACAGGTACAGCACGGGGTTAGATACAGAGTAAACCTCCCTCTGCACTGTCCCCATCAAACACTCCCAGGACAGGTACAGCACGAGGTTAGATACAGAGTAAAGCTCCCTCTGCACTGTCCCCATCAAACACTCCCAGGACAGGTACAGCACGGGGCTAGATACAGAGTAAACCTCCCTCTACACTGTCCCCATCAAACAGTCCCAGGACAGGTACAGCACGGGGTTAGATACAGAGTAAAGCTCCCTCTACACTGTTCCCATCAAACACTCCCAGGACAGGTACAGCACGGGGTTAGATCCAGAATAAACCTCCCTCTGCACTGTCCCCATCAAACACTCCCAGGACAGGTACAGCACAGGGTTAGATACAGAGTAAAGCTCACTCTACACTGTTCCCATCAAACACTTCCAGGACAGGTACAGCACGGAGTTAGATACAGAGTAAACCTCCCTCTGCACTGTCCCCATCAAACACTCCCAGGACAGGTACAGCACGAGGTTAGATACAGAGTAAAGCTCCCTCTGCACTGTCCCCATCAAACACTCCCAGGACAGGTACAGCACGGGGTTAGATACAGAGTGAAGCTCCCTCGACACTGACCCCATCAAACACTCCGAGGACAGGTACAGCACAGGGTTAGATACAGAGCAAAGCTCCCTCTACACTGTCCCCATCAAACACTCCCCGGACAGGTGCAGCACGGGGTTAGATACAGAGTAAAGCTCCCTCTGCACTGCCCCATCAAACACTCCCAAGACAGGTACAGCACGGGGTTAGATACAGAGTAAAGCTCCCTCTACACTGTCACCATCAAACACTCCCTGGACAGGTACAGCACGGGGTTAGATACAGAGTAAAGCTCCCTCTACACTGTCCCCATCAAACACTCCCAGGACAGGTACTGCACGGGGTTAGATACAGAGTAAAGCTCCCTCTACACTGTCACCCATCTAACACTCCCAGGACAGGTACAGCACAGGGTTAGATACAGAGCAAAGCTCCCTCTACACTGTCCCCATCAAACACTCCCCGGACAGGTACAGCACGGGGTTAGATACAGAGTAAAGCTCCCTCTGCACTGCCCCATCAAACACTCCCAAGACAGGTACAGCACGGGGTTAGATACAGAGTAAAGCTCCCTCTACACTGTCACCATCAAACACTCCCTGGACAGGTACAGCACGGGGTTAGATACAGAGTAAAGCTCCCTCTACACTGTCACCATCAAACACTCCCAAGACAGGTACAGCACGGGGTTAGATACAGAGTAAAGCTCCCTCTACACTGTCACCATCAAACACTCCCCGGACAGGTACAGCACGGGGTTAGATACAGAGTAAAGCTCCCTCTGCACTGCCCCATCAAACACTCCCAAGACAGGTACAGCACGGGGTTAGATACAGAGTAAAGCTCCCTCTACACTGTCACCATCAAACACTCCCCGGACAGGTACAGCACGGGGTTAGATACAGAGTAAAGCTCCCTCTGCACTGCCCCATCAAACACTCCCAAGACAGGTACAGCACGGGGTTAGATACAGAGTAAAGCTCCCTCTACACTGTCACCATCAAACACTCCCAAGACAGGTACAGCACGGGGTTAGATACAGAGTAAAGCTCCCTCTACACTGTCACCATCAAACACTCCCCGGACAGGTACAGCACGGGGTTAGATACAGAGTAAAGCTCCCTCTGCACTGCCCCATCAAACACTCCCAAGACAGGTACAGCACGGGGTTAGATACAGAATAAAGCTCCCTCTACACTGTCACCATCAAACACTCCCAAGACAGGTACAGCACGGGGTTAGATACAGAGTAAAGCTCCCTCTACACTGTCACCATCAAACACTCCCAGGACAGGTACTGCACGGGGTTAGATACAGAGTAAAGCTCCCTCTACACTGTCACCCATCTAACACTCCCAGGACAGGTACAGCACGGGGTTAGATACAGAGTAAAGCTCCCTCGACACAGCCCCCATCAAACACTCCCAGGACAGGTACAGCACGGGGTTAGATACAGAGTAAAGCTCCTTCTACACTGTCCCCATCAAACACTCCCAGGACAGATACAGCACGGGGTTAGATACAGAGTAAAGCTCCCTCTGCACTGTCCCCATCAAACACTCCCAGGACAGGTACAGCACAGGGTTAGATACAGAGTAAAGCTCCCTCTACACTGTTCCCATCAAACACTCCCAGGACAGGTACAGCACCGGGTTAGATACAGAGTAAAGCTTCCTCTACACTGTCCCCATCAAACATTCCCAGGACAGGTACAGCACGGGGTTAGATACAGAAGAAAGCTCCCTCTACACTGTCCCCATCAAACACTCCCAGGACAGGTACAGCACGGGGTTAGATACAGAGTAAAGCACCCTCTACACTGTCCCCATCAAACATTCCCAGGACAGGTACAGCACGGGGTTAGATACAGAGTAAAACTCCCTCTACACTGTCCCCATCAAACACTCCCAGGACAGGTACAGCACGGGGTTAGATACAGAGTAAAACTCCCTCTACACTGTCCCCATCAAACACTCCCAGCACAGGTACAGCACGGGGTTAGATACAGAGTAAACCTCCCTCTACACTGTCCACATCAAACACTCCCAGGATAGGTACAGCACGGGGTTAGATACAGAGTAAAGCTCCCTCGACACTGTCCCCATCAAACACTCCCCGGAAAGGTACAGCACGGGGTTAGATACAGAGTAAAGCTCCCTCTACACTGTCCCCATCAAACACTCCCAGGACAGGTACAGCACGGGTTAGATACAGAGTAAAGCTCCCTCTACACTGTCCCTATCAAACACTCCCAGGACAGGTACAGCACGGGGTTAGATACAGAGTGCAGCTCCCTCTACACTGTCCCCATCAAACACTCCCAGGACAGGTACAACACGGGGTTAGATACAGAGTAAAGCTTCCTCTACAATGTCCCCATCAAACACTCCCAGGACAGGTACAGCACGGGGTTAGATACAGAGTAAAGCTCCCTCTACACTGACTCCATCAAACACTCCCAGGACAGGTACAGCATGGGGTTAGATACAGAGTAACGCTCCCTCTACACTGTCTCCATCAAACACTCCCAGGACAGGTACAGCACGGGGTTAGATACAGAGTAAAGCTCCCTCTGCACTGTCCCCATCAAACACTCCCAGGACAGGTACAGCACGAGGTTAGATACAGAGTAAAGCTCCCTCTGCACTGTCCCCATCAAACACTCCCAGGACAGGTACAGCACGGGGTTAGATACAGAGTAAACCTCCCTCTACACTGTCCCCATCAAACAGTCCCAGGACAGGTACAGCACGGGGTTAGATACAGAGTAAAGCTCCCTCTACACTGTTCCCATCAAACACTCCCAGGACAGATACAGCACGGGGTTAGATACAGAATAAACCTCCCTCTGCACTGTCCCCATCAAACACTCCCAGGACAGGTACAGCACAGGGTTAGATACAGAGTAAAGCTCACTCTACACTGTTCCCATCAAACACTCCCAGGACAGGTACAGCACGGAGTTAGATACAGAGTAAACCTCCCTCTGCACTGTCCCCATCAAACACTCCCAGGACAGGTACAGCACGGGGTTAGATACAGAGTGAAGCTCCCTCGACACTGACCCCATCAAACACTCCGAGGACAGGTACAGCACAGGGTTAGATACAGAGCAAAGCTCCCTCTACACTGTCCCCATCAAACACTCCGCGGACAGGTACAGCACGGGGTTAGATACAGAGTAAAGCTCCCTCTGCACTGCCCCATCAAACACTCCCAAGACAGGTACAGCACGGGGTTAGATACAGAGTAAAGCTCCCTCTACACTGTCCCCATCAAACACTCCCAGGACAGGTACAGCACGGGGTTAGATACAGAGTAAAGCTCCTTCTACACTGTCCCCATCAAACACTCCCAGGACAGATACAGCACGGGGTTAGATACAGAGTAAAGCTCCCTCTGCACTGTCCCCATCAAACACTCCCAGGACAGGTACAGCACAGGGTTAGATACAGAGTAAAGCTCCCTCTACACTGTTCCCATCAAACACTCCCAGGACAGGTACAGCACCGGGTTAGATACAGAGTAAAGCTTCCTCTACTCTGTCCCCATCAAACATTCCCAGGACAGGTACAGCACGGGGTTAGATACAGAAGAAAGCTCCCTCTACACTGTCCCCATCAAACACTCCCAGGACAGGTACAGCACGGGGTTAGATACAGAGTAAAGCACCCTCTACACTGTCCCCATCAAACATTCCCAGGACAGGTACAGCAAGGGGTTAGATACAGAGTAAAACTCCCTCTACACTGTCCCCATCAAACACTCCCAGGACAGGTACAGCACGGGGTTAGATACAGAGTAAAACTCCCTCTACACTGTCCCCATCAAACACTCCCAGCACAGGTACAGCACGGGGTTAGATACAGAGTAAACCTCCCTCTACACTGTCCACATCAAACACTCCCAGGATAGGTACAGCACGGGGTTAGATACAGAGTAAAGCTCCCTCGACACTGTCCCCATCAAACACTCCCCGGAAAGATACAGCACGGGGTTAGATACAGAGTAAAGCTCCCTCTACACTGTCCCCATCAAACACTCCCAGGACAGGTACAGCACGGGGTTAGATACAGAGTAAAGCTCCCTCTACACTGTCCCTATCATACACTCCCAGGACAGGTACAGCACGGGGTTAGATACAGAGTGCAGCTCCCTCTACACTGTCCCCATCAAACACTCCCAGGACAGGTACAACACGGGGTTAGATACAGAGTAAAGCTTCCTCTACAATGTCCCCATCAAACACTCCCAGGACAGGTACAGCACGGGGTTAGATACAGAGTAAAGCTCCCTCTACACTGACTCCATCAAACACTCCCAGGACAGGTACAGCATGGGGTTAGATACAGAGTAACGCTCCCTCTACACTGTCTCCATCAAACACTCCCAGGACAGGTACAGCACGGGGTTAGATACAGAGTAAAGCTCCCTCTGCACTGTCCCCATCAAACACTCTCAGGACAGGTACAGCACGGGGTTAGATACAGAGTAAAGCTCCGTCTACACAGTCCCCATCAAACACTCCCAGGGAGGTACAGCACGGGGTTAGACACAGAGTAAAGCTCCCTCTACACTGTCCACATCAAACACTCCCAGGACAGGTACAGCACGGGGTTAGATACAGAGTAAAGCTCCCTCCACACTGTCCCCATCAAACACTCCCAGGACAGGTACAGCACGGGGTTAGATACAGAGTAAAGCTCCCTCGACACTGCCCCCATCAAACACTCCCAGGACAGGTACAGCACGGGGTTAGACAGAGAGTAGAGCTCCCTTCACACTGTCCCCATCAAACACTCCCAGGAGAGGTACAGCACAGGGTTAGAAACAGAGTAAAGCTCCCTCTACACTGTCCCCATCAAACACTCCCAGGACAGGTACAGCACGGGGTTAGATACAGAGTAAAGCTCCCTCTACACTTTCCCCATTAAACACTCCCAGGACAGGAACAGCATTGGGTTAGATACAGAGTAACGCTCCCTCTGCACTGTCCCCATCAAACACTCCCAGGACAGGTACAGCACGAGGTTAGATACATAGTAAAGCTCCCCCTACACTGTCCCCATCAAACACTCCCAGGACAGGTACAGCACGGGTTTAGATACAGAGTAAAGCTCCCTCTACACTGCCCCCATGAAACATTCCCAGGACAGGAACAGCACGGTGTTAGATACAGAGTAAAGCTCCCTCTACACTGTCCCCATCAAACACTCCCAGGACAGGTACAGCACGTGGTTAGATACAGAGTAAAGCTCCCTCTACACTGACCCCATCAACCAATCCCAGGACAGGTACAGCTTTGGATTAGATACAGAATAAAGATCCCTCTGCACTGTCCCCATCAAACACTCCCAGGACAGGTACAGCACGAGGTTAGATACAGAGTAAAGCTCCCTCTACACTGTCCCCATCAAACACTCCCAGGACAGGTACAGCACGAGGTTAGATACAGAGTAAAGCTCCCTCTACACTGTCCCCATCAAACACTCCCAGGACAGGTACAGCACGTGGTTAGATACAGAGTAAAGCTCCCTCTACACTGTCCCCATCAAACAATCCCAGGACAGGTACAGCTTTGGATTAGATACAGAATAAAGATCCCTCTGCACTGTCCCCATCAAACACTCCCAGGACAGGTACAGCACGAGGTTAGATACAGAGTAAAGCTCCATCTACACTGTCCCCATCAAACACTCCCAGGACAGGTACAGCACGAGGTTAGATACAGAGTGAAGCTCCCTCTACACTGTCCCCATCAAACACTCCCAGGACAGGTACAGCACGAGGTTAGATACAGAGTAAAGCCCCCTCTACACTGTCCCCATCAAACACTCCCAGGACAGGTACAGCACATGGTTAGATACAGAGTAAAGCACCCCCTACACTGTCCCCATCAAACACTCCCAGGACAGGTACAGCACAGGTTTAGATACAGAGTAAAGCTCCCTCTACACTGCCCCCATCAAACACTCCCAGGGCAGGTACAGCACGGGGTTAGATACAGAGTAAAGCTCCCTCTACACTGTCCCCATCAAACACTCCCAGGACAGGTACAGCACGGGGTTAGATACAGAGTAAAGCACCCTCTACACTGTCCGCATCAAACACTCCCAGGACAGGTACAGCACGGGATTAGATACAGAGTAAAGCTCCCTCTACACTGTACCCATCAAACACTCCCAGGACAGGTACAGCACGGGGTTAGATACAGAGTAAAGCACCCTCTACACTGGCCCCATCAAACATTCCCAGGACAGGTACAGCAAGGGGTTAGATACAGAGTAAAACTCCCTCTACACTGTCCCCATCAAACACTCCCAGGACAGGTACAACACGGGGTTAGATACAGAGTAAAGCTCCCTCTACACTGACTCCATCAAACACTCCCAGGACAGGTACAGCATGGGGTTAGATACAGAGTAACGCTCCCTCTACACCGTCTCCATCAAACACTCCCAGGACAGGTACAGCATGGGGTTAGATACAGAGTAACGCTCCCTCTACACTGTCTCCATCAAACACTCCCAGGACAGGTATAGCACGGGGTTAGATACAGAGTAAAGCTCCCTCTACACTGACTCCATCAAACACTCCCAGGACAGGTACAGCATGGGGTTAGATACAGAGTAACGCTCCCTCTACACCGTCTCCATCAAACACTCCCAGGACAGGTACAGCATGGGGTTAGATACAGAGTAACGCTCCCTCTACACTGTCTCCATCAAACACTCCCAGGACAGGTATAGCACGGGGTTAGATACAGAGTAAAGCCCCCTCTACACAGTCCCCATCAAACACTCCCAGGACAGGTACAGCACGGGGTTAGATACAGAGTAAAGCTCCCTCTACACTGTCCACATCAAACACTCCCAGGACAGGTACAGCACGGGGTTAGATACAGAGTAAAGCTCCCTCTACACTGTCCCCATCAAACACTCCCAGGACAGGTACAGCACGGCGTTAGATACAGAGTAAAGCTCCCTCTACACTGTCCCCATCAAACACTCCCAGGACAGGTACAGCACGGGGTTAGATACAGAGTAAAGCTCCCCCTACACTGTTCCCATCAAACACTCCCAGGACAGGTACAGCACGGGGTTAGACAGAGAGTAGAGCTCCCTTCACACTGTCCCCATCAAACACTCCCAGGAGAGGTACAGCACAGGGTTAGAAACAGAGTAAAGCTCCCTCTACACTGTCCCCATCAAACACTCCCAGGACAGGTACAGCACGGGGTTAGATACAGAGTAAAGCTCCCTCTACACTTTCCCCATTAAACACTCCCAGGACAGGAACAGCATTGGGTTAGATACAGAGTAACGCTCCCTCTGCACTGTCCCCATCAAACACTCCCAGGACAGGTACAGCACGAGGTTAGATACATAGTAAAGCTCCCCCTACACTGTCCCCATCAAACACTCCCAGGACAGGTACAGCACGGGTTTAGATACAGAGTAAAGCTCCCTCTACACTGCCCCCATCAAACATTCCCAGGACAGGAACAGCACGGTGTTAGATACAGAGTAAAGCTCCCTCTACACTGTCCCCATCAAACACTCCCAGGACAGGTACAGCACGTGGTTAGATACAGAGTAAAGCTCCCTCTACACTGACCCCATCAAACAATCCCAGGACAGGTACAGCTTTGGATTAGATACAGAATAAAGATCCCTCTGCACTGTCCCCATCAAACACTCCCAGGACAGGTACAGCACGAGGTTAGATACAGAGTAAAGCTCCCTCTACACTGTCCCCATCAAACACTCCCAGGACAGGTACAGCACGAGGTTAGATACAGAGTAAAGCTTCCTCTACACTGTCCCCATCAAACACTCCCAGGACAGGTACAGCACGTGGTTAGATACAGAGTAAAGCTCCCTCTACACTGTCCCCATCAAACAATCCCAGGACAGGTACAGCTTTGGATTAGATACAGAATAAAGATCCCTCTGCACTGTCCCCATCAAACACTCCCAGGACAGGTACAGCACGAGGTTAGATACAGAGTAAAGCTCCATCTACACTGTCCCCATCAAACACTCCCAGGACAGGTACAGCACGAGGTTAGATACAGAGTGAAGCTCCCTCTACACTGTCCCCATCAAACACTCCCAGGACAGGTACAGCACGAGGTTAGATACAGAGTAAAGCCCCCTCTACACTGTCCCCATCAAACACTCCCAGGACAGGTACAGCACATGGTTAGATACAGAGTAAAGCACCCCCTACACTGTCCCCATCAAACACTCCCAGGACAGGTACAGCACAGGTTTAGATACAGAGTAAAGCTCCCTCTACACTGCCCCCATCAAACACTCCCAGGGCAGGTACAGCACGGGGTTAGATACAGAGTAAAGCTCCCTCTACACTGTCCCCATCAAACACTCCCAGGACAGGTACAGCACGGGGTTAGATACAGAGTAAAGCACCCTCTACACTGTCCGCATCAAACACTCCCAGGACAGGTACAGCACGGGATTAGATACAGAGTAAAGCTCCCTCTACACTGTCCCCATCAAACACTCCCAGGACAGGTACAGCACGGGGTTAGATACAGAGTAAAGCTCCCTCTACACTGTCCGCATCAAACACTCCCAGGACAGGTACAGCACGGGGTTAAATACAGAGTAAAGCTCCGTCTACACTGACCCCATCAAACACTCCCAGGACAGGTACAGCACGGGATTAGATACAGAGTAAAGCTCCCTCTACACTGTCCCCATCAAACACTCCCAGGACAGGTACAGCACGGGGTTAGATACAGAGTAAAGCTCCCTCTACACTGTCCGCATCAAACACTCCCAGGACAGGTACAGCACGGGATTAGATACAGAGTAAAGCTCCCTCTACACTGTCCCCATCAAACACTCCCAGGACAGGTACAGCACGGGGTTAGATACAGAGTAAAGCTCCCTCTACACTGTCCCCATCAAACACTCCCAGGACAGGTACAGCACGGGGTTAGATACAGAGTAAAGCTCCTTCTACACTGTCCCCATCAAACTCTCCCAGGACAGGTACAGCACGGGGTTAGATACAGAGTAAAGCTCCCTCTACTCTGTCCCCATCAAACACTCCCAGGACAGGTACAGCACGGGGTTAGATACAGAGTAAAGCTCCACCTGCACTGTCCCCATCAAACACTCCCAGGACAGGTACAGCACGAGGTTAGATACAGAGTAAAGCTCCCTATGCACTGTCCCCATCAAACACTCCCAGGACAGGTACAGCACGGGGTTAGATACAGAGTAACGCGCCCTCTACACTGTCCCCATCAAACACTCCCAGGACAGGTACAGCACAGGGATAGATACAGAGTAAAGCCCCCTCTACACTGTCCCCATCAAACACTCCCAGGACAGGTACAGCACGTGGTTAGATATAGAGTAAAGCTCCCTCTACACTGTCCCCATCAACCACTCCCAGGACAGGTACAGCACGGGGTTAGATACAGAGTAAAGCTCCCTCTGCACTGTCCCCATCAAACACTCCCAGGACAGGTACAGCACAGGGTTAGATACAGAGTAAAGCTCACTCTACACTGTTCCCATCAAACACTCCCAGGACAGGTACAGGACGGGGTTAGATACAGAGTAAACCTCCCTCTGCACTGTCCCCATCAAACAGTCCCAGGACATGTACAGCACGAGGTTAGATACAGAGTAAAGCTCCCTCTGCACTGTCCCCATCAAACACTCCCAGGACAGGTACAGCACGGGGTTAGATACAGAGTAAACCTCCCTCTACACTGTCCCCATCAAACAGTCCCAGGACAGGTACAGCACGGGGTTAGATACAGAGTAAAGCTCCCTCTACACTGTTCCCATCAAACACTCCCAGGACAGGTACAGCACGGGGTTAGATACAGAATAAACCTCCCTCTGCACTGTCCCCATCAAACACTCCCAGGACAGGTACAGCACAGGGTTAGATACAGAGTAAAGCTCACTCTACACTGTTCCCATCAAACACTCCCAGGACAGGTACAGCACGGAGTTAGATACAGAGTAAACCTCCCTCTGCACTGTCCCCATCAAACACTCCCAGGACAGGTACAGCACGAGGTTAGATACAGAGTAAAGCTCCCTCTGCACTGTCCCCATCAAACACTCCCAGGACAGGTACAGCACGGGGTTAGATACAGAGTGAAGCTCCCTCGACACTGACCCCATCAAACACTCCGAGGACAGGTACAGCACAGGGTTAGATACAGAGCAAAGCTCCCTCTACACTGTCCCCATCAAACACTCCCCGGACAGGTACAGCACGGGGTTAGATACAGAGTAAAGCTCCCTCTGCACTGCCCCATCAAACAATCCCAAGACAGGTACAGCACGGGGTTAGATACAGAGTAAAGCACCCTCTACACTGTCACCCATCTAACACTCCCAGGACAGGTACAGCACGGGGTTAGATACAGAGTAAAGCTCCCTCGACACAGCCCCCATCAAACACTCCCAGGACAGGTACAGCACGGGGTTAGATACAGAGTAAAGCTCCTTCTACACTGTCCCCATCAAACACTCCCAGGACAGATACAGCACGGGGTTAGATACAGAGTAAAGCTCCCTCTGCACTGTCCCCATCAAACACTCCCAGGACAGGTACAGCACAGGGTTAGATACAGAGTAAAGCTCCCTCTACACTGTTCCCATCAAACACTCCCAGGACAGGTACAGCACCGGGTTGGATACAGAGTAAAGCTTCCTCTACACTGTCCCCATCAAACATTCCCAGGACAGGTACAGCACGGGGTTAGATACAGAAGAAAGCTCCCTCTACACTGTCCCCATCAAACACTCCCAGGAGAGGTACAGCACGGGGTTAGATACAGAGTAAAGCACCCTCTACACTGTCCCCATCAAACATTCCCAGGACAGGTACAGCACGGGGTTAGATACAGAGTAAAACTCCCTCTACACTGTCCCCATCAAACACTCCCAGCACAAGTACAGCACGGGGTTAGATACAGAGTAAACCTCCCTCTACACTGTCCCGATCAAACTCTCCCAGGACAGGTACAGCACGGGGTTAGATACAGAGTAAAGCTCCCTCTACACTGTTCCCATCAAACACTCCCAGGACAGGTACAGCACGGGGTTAAATACAGAGTAAACCTCCCTCTGCACTGTCCCCATCAAACACTCCCAGGACAGGTACAGCACAGGGTTAGATACAGAGTAAAGCTCACTCTACACTGTTCCCATCAAACACTCCCAGGACAGGTACAGCACGGAGTTAGATACAGAGTAAAGCTCCCTTTACACTGTCCCCATCAAACACTCCCAGGACAGGTACAGCACGGGGTTAGATACAGAGTAAAGCTCCCTCTACACTGTTCCGATCAAACACTCCCAGGACAGGTACAGCACGGGGTTAGATACAGAGTAAAGCTCCCTCTACACTGTCCCCATCAAACACTCTCAGGACAGGTACAGCACGGGGTTAGATACAGAGTAAAGCTCCCTCTACACTGTTCCCATCAAACACTCCCAGGACAGGTACAGCACCGGGTTAGATACAGAGTAAACCTCCCTCTGCACTGTCCCCATCAAACACTCCCAGGACAGGTACAGCACGAGGTTAGATACAGAGTAAAGCTCCCTCTGCACTGTCCCCATCAAACACTCCCCGGACAGGTACAGCACGGGGTTAGATACAGAGTAAAACTCCCTCTACACTGTCCCCATCAAACACTCCCAGGACAGGTACAGCACGGGGTTAGATACAGAGTAAAGCTCCCTCTACACTGTTCCCATCAAACACTCCCAGGACAGGTACAGCACGGGGTTAGATACAGAGTAAAGCTCCCTCTACACTGTCCCCATCAAACACTCCCAGGACAGGTACAGCACGGGGTTAGATACAGAGTAAACCTCCCTCTTCACTGTCCCCATCAAACACTCCCAGGACAGGTACAGCACGGGGTTAGATACAGAGTAAAGCTCCCTCTACACTGTTCCCATCAAACACTCCCAGGACAGGTACAGCACAGGGTTAAATACAGAGTAAACCTCCCTCTGCACTGTCCCCATCAAACACTCCCAGGACAGGTACAGCACAGGGTTAGATACAGAGTAAAGCTCACTCTACACTGTTCCCATCAAACACTCCCAGGACAGGTACAGCACGGAGTTAGATACAGAGTAAACCTCCCCTCGCACTGTCCCCATCAAACACTCCCAGGACAGGTACAGCACGAGGTTAGATACAGAGTAAAGCTCCCTCTGCACTATCCCCATCAAACACTCCCAGGACAGGTACAGCACGGGGTTAGATACAGAGTAAAACTCCCTCTACACTGTCCCCATCAAACAGTCCCAGGGCAGGTACAGCACGGGTTTAGATAAAGAGTAAAGCTCCCTCTACACTGTCCCCATCAAACACTCCCAGGACAGGTACAGCACGGGGTTAGATACAGAGTGAAGCTCCCTCGACACTGACCCCATCAAACACTCCCAGGACAGGTACAGCACAGGGTTAGATACAGAGTAAAGCTCCCTCGACACAGCCCCCATCAAACACTCCCAGGACAGGTACAGCACGGGGTTAGATACAGAGTAAAGCTCCCTCTACACTGTCCCCATCAAACACTCCCAGGACAGATACAGCACGGGGTTAGATACAGAGTAAAGCTCCCTCTGCACTGTCCCCATCAAACACTCCCAGGACAGGTACAGCACAGGGTTAGATACAGAGTAAAGCTCCCTCTACACTGTTCCCATCAAACAATCCCAGGACAGGTACAGCACCGGGTTAGAAACAGAGTAAAGCTTCCTCTACACTGTCCCCATCAAACATTCCCAGGACAGGTACAGCACGGGGTTAGATACAGAAGAAAGCTCCCTCTACACTGTCCCCATCAAACACTCCCAGGACAGGTACAGCACGGGGTTAGATACAGAGTAAAGCACCCTCTGCACTGTCCCCATCAAACATTCCCAGGACAGGTACAGCACGGGGTTAGATACAGAGTAAAACTCCCTCTACACTGTCCCCATCAAACACTCCCAGGACAGGTACTGCACGGGGTTAGATACAGAGTAAAGCTCCCTCTACACTGTTCCCATCAAACACTCCCAGGACAGGTACAGCACGGGGTTAGATACAGAGTAAAGCTCCCTCTACACTGTCCCCATCAAACACTCTCAGGACAGGTACAGCACAGGGTTAGATACAGAGTAAAGCTCCCTCTACACTGTCCCCATCAAACACTCCCAGGACAGGTACAGCACGGGGTTAGATACAGAGTAAAACTCCCTCTACACTGTCCCCATCAAACACTCCCAGGACAGGTACAACACGGGGTTAAATACAGAGTAAAGCTCCCTCTACACTGTCCCCATCAAACACTCCCAGGACAGGTACAGCACGGGGTTAGATACAGAGTAAAGCTCCCTCTACACTGTTCCCATCAAACACTCCCAGGACAGGTACAGCACGGGGTTAGATACAGAGTAAAGCTCGCTCTACACTGTCCCCATCAAACACTCCCAGGACAGGTACAGCACGGGGTTAGATACAGAGTAAACCTCCCTCTACACTGTCCCCATCAAACACTCCCAGGACAGGTACAGCACGGGGTTAGATACAGAGTAAAGCTCCCTCTACACTGTTCCCATCAAACACTCCCAGGACAGGTACAGCACGGGGTTAAATACAGAGTAAACCTCCCTCTGCACTGTCCCCATCAAACACTCCCAGGACAGGTACAGCACAGGGTTAGATACAGAGTAAAGCTCACTCTACACTGTTCCCATCAAACACTCCCAGGACAGGTACAGCACGGGGTTAGATACAGAAGAAAGCTCCCTCTACACTGTTCCGATCAAACACTCCCAGGACAGGTACAGCACGGGGTTAGATACAGAGTAAAGCTCCCTCTACACTGTCCCCATCAAACACTCTCAGGACAGGTACAGCACGGGGTTAGAGACAGAGTAAAGCTCCCTCTACACTGTTCCCATCAAACACTCCCAGGACAGGTACAGCACCGGGTTAGATACAGAGTAAACCTCCCTCTGCACTGTCCCCATCAAACACTCCCAGGACAGGTACAGCACGAGGTTAGATACAGAGTAAAGCTCCCTCTGCACTGTCCCCATCAAACACTCCCCGGACAGGTACAGCACGGGGTTAGATACAGAGTAAAACTCCCTCTACACTGTCCCCATCAAACACTCCCAGGACAGGTACAGCACGGGGTTAGATACAGAGTAAAGCTCCCTCTACACTGTCCCCATCAAACACTCCCAGGACAGGTACAGCACGGGGTTAGATACAGAGTAAAGCTCCCTCTACACTGTTCCCATCAAACACTCCCAGGACAGGTACAGCACAGGGTTAAATACAGAGTAAACCTCCCTCTGCACTGTCCCCATCAAACACTCCCAGGACAGGTACAGCACAGGGTTAGATACAGAATAAAGCTCACTCTACACTGTTCCCATCAAACACTCCCAGGACAGGTACAGCACGGAGTTAGATACAGAGTAAACCTCCCCTCGCACTGTCCCCATCAAACACTCCCAGGACAGGTACAGCACGAGGTTAGATACAGAGTAAAGCTCCCTCTGCACTGTCCCCATCAAACACTCCCAGGACAGGTACAGCACGGGGTTAGATACAGAGTAAAGCTCCCTCTGCACTGTCACCCATCTAACACTCCCAGGACAGGTACAGCACGGGGTTAGATACAGAGTAAAGCTCCCTCTACACAGCCCCCATCAAACACTCCCAGGACAGGTACAGCACGGGGTTAGATACAGAGTAAAGCTCCCTCTACACTGTCCCAATCAAACACTCCCAGGACAGGTACAGCACGGGGTTAGATACAGAGTAAACCTCCCTCTACACTGTCCCCATCGAGCACTCCCAGGACGATACAGCACGGGGTTAGATACAGAGTAAAGCTCCCTCTGCACTGTCCCCATCAAACACTCCCAGGACAGGTACAGCACAGGGTTAGATACAGAGTAAAGCTCCCTCTACACTGTTCCCATCAAACACTCCCAGGACAGGTACAGCACCGGGTTAGATACAGAGCAAACCTCCCTCTGCACTGTCCCCATCAAACACTCCCAGGACAGGTACAGCACCGGGTTAGATACAGAGCAAACCTCCCTCTGCATTGTCCCCATCAAACACTCCCAGGACAGGTACAGCACGAGGTTAGATACAGAGTAAAGCTCCCTCTGCACTGTCCCCATCAAACACTGCCAGGACAGGTACAGCACGGGGTTAGATACAGAAGAAAGCTCCCTCTACACTGTCCCCATCAAACACTCCCAGGACAGGTACAGCACGGGGTTAGATACAGAGTAAAACTCCCTCTACACTGTCCCCATCAAACACTCCCAGGACAGGTACAGCACGGGGTTAGATACAGAGTAAAGCTCCCTCTACACTGTTCCCATCAAACACTCCCAGGACAGGTACAGCACGGGGTTAAATACAGAGTAAAGCTCCCTCTACACTGTCCCCATCAAACACTCCCAGGACAGGTACAGCACGGGGTTAGGTACAGAGTAAAGCTCCCTCTACACTGTCCCCATCAAACACTCCCAGGACAGGTACAGCACGAGGTTAGATACAGAGTTAAGCTCCCTCTGCACTGTCCCCATCAAACACTGCCAGGACAGGTACAGCACGGGGTTAGATACAGAAGAAAGCTCCCTCTACACTTTCCCCATCAAACACTCCCAGGACAGGTACAGCACGGGGTTAGATACAGAGTAAAATTCCCTCTACACTGTCCCCATCAAACACTGCCAGGACAGGCACAGCACGGGGTTAGATACAGAGTAAAGCTCCCTCTACACTGTTCCCAACAAACACTCCCAGGACAGGTACAGCACCGGGTTAGATAAAGAGTAAACCTCCCTCTGCACTGTCCCCATCAAACACTCCCAGGACAGGTACAGCACGAGGTGAGATACAGAGTAAAGCTCCCTCTGCACTTTCCCCATCAAACACTCCCAGGACAGGTACAGCACAGGGTTAGATACAGAGTAAAGCTCACTCTACACTGTTCCCATCAAACACTCCCAGGACAGGTACAGAACGAGGTTAGATACAGAGTAAAGCTCCCTCTACACTGTCCCCAACAAACACTCCCAGGACAGGTACAGCACGGGGTTAGATACAGAGTAAAGCTCCCTCTGCACTGTCCCCATCAAACACTCCCAGGACAGGTACAGCATGGGGTTAGATACAGAGTCAAGCTCCCTCTGCACTGTCCCCATCAAACACTCCCAGGACAGGTACAGCACGGGGTTAGATACAGAGTAAAACTCCCTCTACACTGTCCCCATCAAACACTCCCAGGACAGGTACAGCACGGGGTTAGATACAGAGTAAAGCTCCCTCTACACTGTCCCCATCAAACACTCCCAGGACAGGTACAGCACGGGGTTAGATACAGAGTAAAGCTCCCTCTACACTGTCCCCATCAAACACTCCCAGGACAGGTACAGCACGGGGTTAGATACAGAGTAAAGCTCCCTCATCACTGTCCCCATCAAACACTCCCAGGACAGGTACAGCACGGGGTTAGATACAGAGTAAAATTCCCTCTACACTGTCCCCATCAAACACTGCCAGGACAGGCACAGCACGGGGTTAGGTACAGAGTAAAGCTCCCTCTACACTGTTCCCATCAAACACTCCCAGGACAGCTACAGCACCGGGTTAGATACAGAGTAAACCTCCCTCTGCACTGTCCCCATCAAACACTCCCAGGACAGGTACAGCACGAGGTTAGGTACAGAGTAAAGCTCCCTCTGCACTTTCCCCATCAAACACTCCCAGGACAGGTACAGCACGGGGTTAGATACAGAGTAAAATTCCCTCTAAACTGTCCCCATCAAGCACTGCCAGGACAGGTACAGCATGGGGTTAGATACAGAGTAAAGCTCCCTCTACACTGTTCCCAACAAACACTCCCAGGACAGGTACAGCATGGGGTTAGATACAGAGTAAAGCTCCCTCTACACTGTTCCCAACAAACACTCCCAGGACAGGTACAGCACCGGGTTAGATAAAGAGTAAACCTCCCTCTGCACTGTCCCCATCAAACACTCCCAGGACAGGTACAGCACGAGGTTAGATACAGAGTAAAGCTCCCTCTGCACTTTCCCCATCAAACACTCCCAGGACAGGTACAGCACAGGGTTAGATACAGAGTAAAGCTCACTCTACACTGTTCCCATCAAACACTCCCAGGACAGGTACAGCACGGGGTTAGATACAGAGTAAACCTCCCTCTGCACTGTCCCCATCAAACACTCCCAGGACAGGTACAGAACGAGGTTAGATACAGAGTAAAGCTCCCTCTACACTGTCCCCAAGAAACACTCCCAGGACAGGTACAGCACGGGGTTAGATACAGAGTAAAGCTCCCTCTACACTGTCCCATCAAACACTCCCAGGACAGGTACAGCACGGGGTTAGAGACAGAGTAAAGCTCCCTCTACACTGTCCCCATCAAATACTCCCAGGACAGGTACAGCACGGGGTTAGATACAGAGTAAAGCTCCCTCTACACTGTCCCCATCAAACACTCCCAGGACAGGTACAGCACGGAGTTAGATACAGAGTAAACCTCCCTCTGCACTGTCCCCATCAAACACTCCCAGGACAGGTACAACACGAGGTTAGATACAGAGTAAAGCTCCCTCTGCACTGTCCCCATCAAACACTCCCAGGACAGGTACAGCACGGGGTTAGATACAGAGTAAAACTCCCTCTACACTGTCCCCATCAAACACTCCCAGGACAGGTACAGCATGGGGTTAGATACAGAGTAAAGCTCCCTCTACACTGTTCCCATCAAACACTCCCAGGACAGGTACAGCACCGGGTTAGATACAGAAGAAAGCTCCCTCTACACTGTCCCCATCAAACACTCCCAGGACAGGTACAGCACGGGGTTAGATACAGAGTAAAGCTCCCTCTACACTGTCCCCATCAAACACTCCCAGGACAGGTACAGCACGGGGTTAGATACAGAGTAAAGCTCCCTCTACACTGTTCCCATCAAACACTCCCAGGACAGGTACAGCACGGGGTTAGATACAGAAGAAAGCTCCCTCTACACTGTCCCCATCAAACACTCCCAGGACAGGTACAGCACGGGGTTAGATACAGAGTAAAATTCCCTCTACACTGTCCCCATCAAACACTGCCAGGACAGGCACAGCACGGGGTTAGGTACAGAGTAAAGCTCCCTCTACACTGTTCCCATCAAACACTCCCAGGACAGCTACAGCACCGGGTTAGATACAGAGTAAACCTCCCTCTGCACTGTCCCCATCAAACACTCCCAGGACAGGTACAGCACGAGGTTAGGTACAGAGTAAAGCTCCCTCTGCACTTTCCCCATCAAACACTCCCAGGACAGGTACAGCACGGGGTTAGATACAGAGTAAACCTCCCTCTGCACTGTCCCCATCAAACACTCCCAGGACAGGTACAGACCGAGGTTAGATACAGAGTAAAGCTCCCTCTACACTGTCCCCAACAAACACTCCCAGGACAGGTACAGCACGGGGTTGGATACAGAGTAAACCTCCCTCTACACTGTCCCATCAAACACTCCCAGGACAGGTACAGCACGGGGTTAGAGAAAGAGTAAAGCTCCCTATACACTGTCCCCATCAAATACTCCCAGGACAGGTACATCACGGGATTAGATACAGAGTAAAGCTCCCTCTACACTGTCCCCATCAAACACTCCCAGGACAGGTACAGCACGGAGTTAGATACAGAGTAAACCTCCCTCTGCACTGTCCCCATCAAACACTCCCAGGACAGGTACAGCACGAGGTTAGATACAGAGTAAAGCTCCCTCTGCACTGTCCCCATCAAACACTCCCAGGACAGGTACAGCACGGGGTTAGATACAGAGTAAAACTCCCTCTGCACTGTCCCCATCAAACACTCCCAGGACAGGTACAGCACAGGGTTAGATACAGAGTAAAGCTCCCTCTACACTGTCACCCATCTAACACACCCAGGACAGGTACAGAACGGAGTTAGATACAGAGTAAAGCTCCCTCTACACAGCCCCCATCAAACACTCCCAGGACAGGTACAGCACGGGGTTAGATACAGAGTAAAGCTCCCTCTGCACTGTCCCCATCAAACACTCCCAGGACAGGTACAGCACAGGGTTAGACACAGAGTAAAGCTCCCTCTGCACTGTCCCCATCAAACACTCCCAGGACAGGAACAGCACGGGGTTAGATACAGAGTAAACCTCCCTCTACACTGTCCCCATCAAACACTCCCAGGGCAGGTACAGCACGGGGTTAGATACAGAGTAAAGCTCCCTCTACACTGTCTACACTGTCCCCATCAAACACTCCCAGGACAGGTACAGCACAGGGTTAGATACAGAGTAAAGCTCCCTCTACACTGTCCCCATCAAACACTCCCAGGACAGGTACAGCATGGGGTTAGATACAGAGTAAAGCTCCCTCTACACAGCCCCCATCAAACACTCCCAGGACAGGTACAGCACGGGGTTAGATACAGAGTAAAGCTCCCTCTACACTGTCCCCATCAAACACTCCCAGGACAGGTACAGCACGGGGTTAGATACAGAGTAAAGCTCCCTCCACACTGTCCCCATCAAACACTCCCAGGACAGGCACAGCACGGGGTTAGATACAGAATAAAGCTCCCTCTACACTGTCCCAATCAAACACTCCCAGGACAGGAACAGCACGGGGTTAGATACAGAGTAAACCTCCCTCTACACTGTCCCCATCAAACACTCCCAGGACAGATACAGCACGGGGTTAGATACAGAGTAAAGCTCCCTCTGCACTGTTCCCATCAAACACTCCCAGGACAGGTACAGCACCGGGTTAGATACAGAGCAAACCTCCCTCTGCACTGTCCCCATCAAACACTCCCAGGACAGGTACAGCACGAAGTTAGATACAGAGTAAAGCTCCCTCTGCACTGTCCCCATCAAACACTCCCAGGGCAGGTACAGCACGGGGTTAGATACAGAGTAAAGCTCCCGCTACACTGTCCCCATCAAACACTCCCAGGACAGGTACAGCACGGGGTTAGATACAGAGTAAAGCTCCCTCTACACTATCCCCATCAAACACTCCCAGGACAGGTACAGCACGGGGTTAGATACAGAGTAAACCTCCCTCTACACTGTCCCATCAAACACTCCCAGGACAGGTACAGCACGGGGTTAGAGACAGAGTAAAGCTCCCTCTACACTGTCCCCATCAAATACTCCCAGGACAGGTACAGCACGGTGTTAGATACAGAGTAAAGCTCCCTCCACACTGTCCCCATCAAACACTCCCTGGACAGGTACAGCACGGAGTTAGATACAGAGTAAACCTCCCTCTGCACTGTCCCCATCAAACACTCCCAGGACAGGTACAGCACGAGGTTAGATACAGAGTAAAGCTCCCTCTGCATTGTCCCCATCAAACACTCCCAGGACAGGTACAGCACGGGGTTAGATACAGAGTAAAGCTCCCTCTGCACTGCCCCATCAAACACTCCCAGGACAGGTACAGCACGGGGTTAGATACAGAGTAAAGCTCCCTCTACACTGTCACCCATCTAACACTCCCAGGACAGGTACAGCACGGAGTTAGATACAGAGTAAAGCTCCCTCTACACAGCCCCCATTAAACACTCCCAGGACAGGTACAGCACGGGGTTAGATACAGAGTAAAGCTCCCTCTACACTGTCCCCATCAAACACTCCCAGGACAGATACAGCACGTGTTTAATACAGAGTAAAGCTCCCTCTGCACTGTCCCCATCAAACACTCCCAGGACAGGTACAGCACAGTGTTAGATACAGAGTAAAGCTCCCTCTACACTGTCCCCATCAAACACTCCCAGGACAGGTACAGCACGAAGTTAGATACAGAGTAAAGCTCCCTCTGCACTGTCCCCATCAAACACTCCCAGGACAGGTACAGCACGGGGTTAGATACAGAGTAAAGCTCCCTCTACACTGTCCCCATCAAACACTCCCAGGACAGGTACAGCACGGGGTTAGATACAGAGTAAAACTCCCTCTACACTGTCTCCATCAAACACTCCCAGGACAGGTACAGCACGGGGTTAGATACAGAGTAAAGCTCCCTCTACACTGTTCCCATCAAACACTCCCAGGACAGGCACAGCACGGGGTTAGATACAGAGTAAAGCTCCCTCTACACTGTCCCCATCAAACACTCCCAGGACAGGTACAGCACCGGGTTAGATACAGAGTAAACCTCCCTCTGCACTGTCCCCATCAAACACTCCCAGGACAGGTACAGCACCGGGTTAGATACAGAGCAAACCTCCCTCTGCACTGTCCCCATCAAACACTCCCAGGACAGGTACAGCACAGGGTTAGATACAGAGTAAAGCTCCCTCTGCACTGGCCCCATCAAACACTGCCAGGACAGGTACAGCACGGGGTTAGATACAGAAGAAAGCTCCCTCATCACTGTCCCCATCAAACACTCCAAGGACAGGTACAGCACGGGGTTAGATACAGATTAACACTCCCTCTACACTGTCCCCATCAAACACTCCCAGGACAGGTACAGCACGAGGTTAGAAACAGAGTAAAGCTCCCTCTGCACTTTCCCCATCAAACACTCCCAGGACAGGTACAGCACAGGCTTAGATACAGAGTAAAGCTCACTCTACACTCTTCCCATCAAACACTCCCAGGACAGGTACAGCACGGGGTTAGATACAGAGTAAACCTCCCTCTGCACTGTCCCCATCAAACACTCCCAGGACAGGTACAGAACGAGGTTAGATACAGAGTAAAGCTCCCTCTACACTGTCCCCAACAAACACTCCCAGGACAGGTACAGCACGGGGTTAGATACAGAGTAAAGCTCCCTCTACACTGTCCCATCAAACACTCCCAGGACAGGTACAGCACGGGGTTAGAGACAGAGTAAAGCTCCCTCTACACTGTCCCCATCAAATACTCCCAGGACAGGTACAGCACGTGGTTAGATACAGAGTAAACTCCCTCTACACTGTCCCCATCAAACACTGCCAGGACAGGTACAGCACGGGGTTAGATACAGAAGAAAGCTCCCTCAACACTGTCCCCATCAAACACTCCAAGGACAGGTACAGCACGGGGTTAGATACAGAGTAAAACTCCCTCTACACTGTCCCCATCAAACACTGCCAGGACAGGCACAGCACGGGGTTAGATACAGAGTAAAGCTCCCTCTACACTGTTCCCATCAAACACTCCCAGGACTGGTACAGCACGGGGTTAGATACAGAGTAAAACTCCCTCTACACTGTCCCCATCAAACACTCCCAGGACAGGTACAGCACGGGGTTAGATACAGAGTAAAGCTCCCTCTACACTGTGCCCATCAAACACTCCCAGGACAGGTACAGCACGGGGTAAGATACAGAGTGAAGCTCCCTCGACACTGACCCCATCAAACACTCCCAGGACAGGTACAGCACGGGGTTAGATACAGAAGAAAGCTCCCTCAACACTGTCCCCATCAAACACTCCAAGGACAGGTACAGCACGGGGTTAGATACAGAGTAAAACTCCCTCTACACTGTCCCCATCAAACACTGCCAGGACAGGCACAGCACGGGGTTAGATACAGAGTAAAGCTCCCTCTACACTGTTCCCATCAAACACTCCCAGGACTGGTACAGCACGGGGTTAGATACAGAGTAAAACTCCCTCTACACTGTCCCCATCAAACACTCCCAGGACAGGTACAGCACGGGGTTAGATACAGAGTAAAGCTCCCTCTACACTGTGCCCATCAAACACTCCCAGGACAGGTACAGCACGGGGTAAGATACAGAGTGAAGCTCCCTCGACACTGACCCCATCAAACACTCCCAGGACAGGTACAGCACAGGGTTAGATACAGAGTAAAGCTCCCTCTACACTGTCCCCATCAAACACTCCCCGGACAGGTACAGCACGGGGTTAGATACAGAGTAAAGCTCCCTCTGCACTGCCCCATCAAACACTCCCAGGACAGGTACAACACGGGGTTAGATACAGAGTAAAGCTCCCTCTACACTGTCACCCATCAAACACTCCCAGGACAGGTACAGCACGGGGTTAGATACAGAGTAAAGCTCCCTCTACACAGCCCCCATCAAACACTCCCAGGACAGGTACAGCACGGGGTTAGATACAGAGTAAAGCTCCCTCTACACTGTCCCCATCAAACACTCCCAGGACAGATACAGCACGCGGTTAGATACAGAGTAAAGCTCCCTCTGCACTGTCCCCATCAAACACTCCCAGGACAGGTACAGCACAGGGTTAGATACAGAGTAAAGCTCCCTCTACACTGTTCCCATCAAACACTCCCAGGACAGGTACAGCACCGGGTTAGATACAGAGCAAACCTCCCTCTGCACTGTCCCCATCAAACACTCCCAGGACAGGTACAGCACCGGGTTAGATACAGAGCAAACCTCCCTCTGCACTGTCCCCATCAAACACTCCCTGGACAGGTACAGCACAAGGTTAGATACAGAGTAAAGCTCCCTCTGCACTGTCCCCATCAAACACTCCCAGGACAGCTACAGCACGGGGTTAGATACAGAGTAAAGCTCCCTCTATACTGTCCCCATCAAACACTCCCAGGACAGGTACAGCACGGGGTTAGGTACAGAGTAAAGCTCCCTCTCCACTGTCCCCATCAAACACTCACAGGACAGGTACAGCACGGGGTTAGATACAGAGTAATGCTCCCTCTACGCTGTCCCCATCAAACACTCCCAGGACAGGTACAGCACGGGGTTAGAGACAGAGTAAAGCTCCCTCTACACTGCCCCATCAAACACTCCCAGGACAGGTACAGCACGGGGTTAGAGACAGAGTAAAGCTCCCTCTACACTGTCCCCATCAAATACTCCCAGGACAGGTACAGCACGGGGTTACATACATAGTAAACTCCCTCTACACCGTCCCCATCAAACACTCCCAGGACAGGCACAGCACGGGGTTAGATACAGAGTAAAGCCCCCTCTAAACTGTTCCCATCAAACACTCCCAGGACAGGTACAGCACGGGGTTAGATACAGAGTAAACCTCCCTCTGCACTGTCCCCATCAAACACTCCCAGGACAGGTACAGCACGAGGTTAGATACAGAGTAAAGCTCCCTCTGCACTGTCCCCATCAAACACTCCAAGGACAGGTACAGCACAGGGTTAGATACAGAGTAAAACTCACTCTACACTGTTCCCATCAAACACTCCCAGGATAGGTACAGCACAAGGTTAGATACAGAGTAAAACTCACTCTACACTGTTCCCATCAAACACTCCCAGGACAGGTACAGCACGGGGTTAGATACAGAGTAAACCTCCCTCTGCACTGTCCCCATCAAACACTCCCAGGACAGGTACAGCACAGGGTTAGATACAGAGTAAAGCTCCCTCTACACTGTTCCCATCAAACACTCCCAGGACAGGTACAGCACGGGGTTAGATACAGAGTAAAGCTCCCTCTACACCTTCCCCATCAAACACTCCCAGGACAGGTACAGCACGGGGTTAGATACAGAGTGAATCTCCCTCGACACTGACCCCATCAAACACTCCCAGGACAGGTACAGCACAGGGTTAGATACAGAGTAAAGCTCCCTCTACACTGTCCCCATCAAACACTCCCCGGACAGGTACAGCACGGGGTTGGATGCAGAGTAAAGCTCCCTCTGCACTGCCCCATCAAACACTCCCAGGACAGGTACAGCACGGGGTTAGATACAGAGTAAAGCTCCCTCTACACTGTCCCCCATCAAACACTCCCAGGACAGGTACAGCACGGGGTTAGATACAGAGTAAAGCTCCCTCTACACAGCCCCCATCAAACACTCCCAGGACAGGTACAGCACGGGGTTAGATACAGAGTAAAGCTCCCCCTACACTGTCCCCATCAAACACTCCCAGGACAGGTACAGCACGGGGTTAGATACAGAGTAAACCTCCCTCTACACTGTCCCCATCAAACACTCCCAGGACAGATACAGCACGGGGTTAGATACAGAGTAAAGCTCCCTCTGCACTGTCCCCATCAAACACTCCCAGGACAGGTACAGCACAGGGTTAGATACAGAGTAAAGCTCCCTCTACACTGTTCCCATCAAACACTCCCAGGACAGGTACAGCACCGGGTTAGATACAGAGCAAACCTCCCTCTGCACTGTCCCCATCAAACACTCCCAGGACAGGTACAGCACGAGGTTAGATACAGAGTAAAGCTCCCTCTGCACTGTCCCCATCAAACACTCCCAGGACAGGTACAGCACGGGGTTAGGAACAGAATAAAACTCCCTCTACACTGTCCCCATCAAACACTCCCAGGACAGGTACAGCACGGGGTTAGATACAGAGTAAAGCACCCTCGACACTGTCCCCATCAAACACTCCCAGGACAGGTACAGCACGGGGTTAGATACAGAGTAAAGCTCCCTCTCCACTGTCCCCATCAAACACTCCCCGGACAGGTACAGCACGGGGTTAGATACAGAGTAAAGCTCCCTCTGCACTGCCCCATCAAACACTCCCAGGACAGGTACAGCACAGGGTTAGATACAGAGTAAAACTCACTCTACACTGTTCCCATCAAACACTCCCAGGACAGGTACAGCACGAGGTTAGATACAGAGTAAAGCTCCCTCTGCACTGTCCCCATCAAACACTCCCAGGACAGGTACAGCACGGGGTTAGGTACAGAGTAAAACTCCCTCTACACTGTCCCCATCAAACACTCCCAGGACAGGTACAGCACGGGGTTAGATACAGAGTAAAGCACCCTCGACACTGTCCCCATCAAACACTCCCAGGACAGGTACAGCACGGGGTTAGATACAGAGTAAAGCTCCCTCTCCACTGTCCCCATCAAACACTCCCAGGACAGATACAGCACGGGTTTAGATGCAGAGTAAAGCTCCCTCTACACTGTCCCCATCAAACACTCCCAGGACAGGTACAGCACGGGGTTCGATACAGAGTAAAGCTCCCTCTACACTGTCCCCATCAAACACTCCAAGGACAGGTACAGCACAGGGTTAGATACAGAGTAAAACTCACTCTACACTGTTCCCATCAAACACTCCCAGGATAGGTACAGCACAGGGTTAGATACAGAGTAAAACTCACTCTACACTGTTCCCATCAAACACTCCCAGGACAGGTACAGCACGGGGTTAGATACAGAGTAAACCTCCCTCTGCACTGTCCCCATCAAACACTCCCAGGACAGGTACAGCACAGGGTTAGATACAGAGTAAAGCTCCCTCTACACTGTTCCCATCAAACACTCCCAGGACAGGTACAGCACGGGGTTAGATACAGAGTAAAGCTCCCTCTACACCTTCCCCATCAAACACTCCCAGGACAGGTACAGCACGGGGTTAGATACAGAGTGAATCTCCCTCGACACTGACCCCATCAAACACTCCCAGGACAGGTACAGCACAGGGTTAGATACAGAGTAAAGCTCCCTCTACACTGTCCCCATCAAACACTCCCCGGACAGGTACAGCACGGGGTTGGATGCAGAGTAAAGCTCCCTCTGCACTGCCCCATCAAACACTCCCAGGACAGGTACAGCACGGGGTTAGATACAGAGTAAAGCTCCCTCTACACTGTCCCCCATCAAACACTCCCAGGACAGGTACAGCACGGGGTTAGATACAGAGTAAAGCTCCCTCTACACAGCCCCCATCAAACACTCCCAGGACAGGTACAGCACGGGGTTAGATACAGAGTAAAGCTCCCCCTACACTGTCCCCATCAAACACTCCCAGGACAGGTACAGCACGGGGTTAGATACAGAGTAAACCTCCCTCTACACTGTCCCCATCAAACACTCCCAGGACAGATACAGCACGGGGTTAGATACAGAGTAAAGCTCCCTCTGCACTGTCCCCATCAAACACTCCCAGGACAGGTACAGCACAGGGTTAGATACAGAGTAAAGCTCCCTCTACACTGTTCCCATCAAACACTCCCAGGACAGGTACAGCACCGGGTTAGATACAGAGCAAACCTCCCTCTGCACTGTCCCCATCAAACACTCCCAGGACAGGTACAGCACGAGGTTAGATACAGAGTAAAGCTCCCTCTGCACTGTCCCCATCAAACACTCCCAGGACAGGTACAGCACGGGGTTAGGTACAGAATAAAACTCCCTCTACACTGTCCCCATCAAACACTCCCAGGACAGGTACAGCACGGGGTTAGATACAGAGTAAAGCACCCTCGACACTGTCCCCATCAAACACTCCCAGGACAGGTACAGCACGGGGTTAGATACAGAGTAAAGCTCCCTCTCCACTGTCCCCATCAAACACTCCCCGGACAGGTACAGCACGGGGTTAGATACAGAGTAAAGCTCCCTCTGCACTGCCCCATCAAACACTCCCAGGACAGGTACAGCACAGGGTTAGATACAGAGTAAAACTCACTCTACACTGTTCCCATCAAACACTCCCAGGACAGGTACAGCACGGGGTTAGATACAGAGTAAACCTCCCCTCGCACTGTCCCCATCAAACACTCCCAGGACAGGTACAGCACGAGGTTAGATACAGAGTAAAGCTCCCTCTGCACTGTCCCCATCAAACACTCCCAGGACAGGTACAGCACGGGGTTAGGTACAGAGTAAAACTCCCTCTACACTGTCCCCATCAAACACTCCCAGGACAGGTACAGCACGGGGTTAGATACAGAGTAAAGCACCCTCGACACTGTCCCCATCAAACACTCCCAGGACAGGTACAGCACGGGGTTAGATACAGAGTAAAGCTCCCTCTCCACTGTCCCCATCAAACACTCCCAGGACAGATACAGCACGGGTTTAGATGCAGAGTAAAGCTCCCTCTACACTGTCCCCATCAAACACTCCCAGGACAGGTACAGCACGGGGTTCGATACAGAGTAAAGCTCCCTCTACACTGTCCCCATCAAACACTCCCAGGACAGGTACAGCACGGGGTTAGATACAGAGTAAAGCTCTGGCGCGCGTCCCTATTTGTAAAGCTGTGATGTGAGCTGTTACCTCATCGAAGACTCGATTCTTTGCTCGGCTGAGTGCGCTGGTCAGGACGTTAATCCATGATTCCTTTTCCTCTGGACTCATTGCCAGGAAGACCAGATTTGGTACCTGAGGGAGGTGCAGGAGGACACAGAATGAGTAATGACCAGTTCACTAGTTTCAATGATGTTGATTAAGGAGTAAATATTGAGGCCAAGGTCGGGGACCCCCGTGCTCCTCAAGCATTGCTGTGGGATATTTTACATCTCTTTGAGTGGGTAGAGGCAACTCTGATTTAGTATGTCTCTTGGAAGATGGCATCTCCAATAGTGCAGTGCTCCTCGCTATTACGCTGTCAGTCTGGAGGTTTGAAAAGTCAGCCCCCTAACCATTGAGGTGAGGATCTCTCCCTACTCCGCTCCGAGGTCCCCACCTGCTTCAAGAGGACCACCATCATACCGGTGCCAAAGAAGAACCAGGCAACGTGCCTCAATGACTACCGTCCGGTGGTCTTAATATCGATCATTGTGACGTGCTTTGAGAGGTTGGTCATGAAGCGCATCAACTCCATACTCCCAGAACGCCTTGATCCACTGCAATTCGCAGACCGCCACAGCCAGCCCACAGCAGGCGCCATCTCCCTGGCCCTACACTCACCCCTGGAGCATCTCGACAACAAGGACTCCTACGTCAGACTCCTATTTATTGACTACAGCTCCACCTTCAACACCATAATCCCAGCCAAGCTCATACCAAAACTCCAAAACCTAGGACTTGGCTCCTCCCTCTGCAACTGGATCATCGACTTCCTGACCCATAGACCACATTCAGTAAGAATAAACAACAGTACCTCCTCCACAATAGTTCTCAATACCGGGGCCCCGCAAGGCTGCGTACTTAGGCCCCTACTATACCCCTTTTACACACACGACTGCGTGGCAAAATTTGGCTCCAACTCCATCTACAAGTTTGCTGATGACATGACCGTAAGGGTCGGATCTCGAACAACCATGAGTCAGAATACAGGAGGGAGATAGAGAACCTAGTGGAGTGGTGTAGCGACAACAATCTCTCCCTCAATGCCAGCAAAACTAAAGAGCTGGTCATTGACTTCAGGAAGGAAAGTACTGTACACACCCCTGTCAGCATCAACGGGGCCGAGGTGGAGATGGTTAGCAGTTTCAAATTCCTAGGGGTGCACATCTCCAAAAATCTGTCCTGGTCCACCCACGTCGACACTACCACCAAGAAAGCACAACAGCGCCTATACTTCCTCAGGAAACTAAGGAAATTCGCCATGTCCACATTAACCCTTACCACCTTTTACAGATGTACCATAGAAAGCATCCTATCGGGCTGCATCACAGCCTGGTCTGGCAACTGCTCGGCCCAGGACCGCAAGAAACTTCAGAGAGTCGTGAACACCGCCCAGTCCATCACACGAACCTGCCTCCCATCCATTGACTCCATCTACACCTCCCGCTGCCTGGGGAAAGCGGGCAGCATAATCAAAGACCCCTCCCACCCGGCTTACTCACTCTTACAACTTCTTCCATTGGGCAGGAGATACAAAAGTCTGAGAACACGCACGAACAGACTCAAAAACAGCTTCTTCCCCACTGTTACCAGACTCCTAAATGACCCTCTTATGGACTGAACTGATCTCTTCACACATCATTCCAGTGAGTCGCTCTACACTCCGTACGCTTTACCCGGTGTCTGTGAGTATGTATTTACATTGTGTATTTATGTATGTCCGATGTTTTTCATGTACTGAATGATCTGTTTGAGCTGTACACAGAACAATACTTTTCACTGTACCTCGGTACACGTGACAATAAATCTTTTTTGTTTAAATTTAGAGTACCCAATTATTGTTTTTTCCAATTAAGGGGCAATTTAGCGCGGCCAATCCACCTCCCCTGCACATCTTTGGATTGTGGGGGCGAGACCCACGCAGACACGGGGAGAATGTGCAAACTCCACACGGACAGTGACCCGGGGCCGGGATTCGAACCTGGGACCTCGGCGCCGTGAGGAAGCCGTGCTAACCACTGCGCCACCGTGCCACCCCACACGTGACAATTAATCTCAATTGGCCACAGAAGACGGAAATAAGCCTTGGTATAATTACACTCAGAAATAGAGCTGGAATGAAGTCTGGCCAAGCGTGGAATCCAGGACTCCCCGCAGGGATGGCGAGAGCCATTGCTGGTTCCGGTGCGTCATGTGTCGGCAGCAGAGACCTCGCTCTCCCTCGTCACCGCCTCCTGCTGGTGGGCTGGGGAAAGGCTCACGATGACAGGACAAAGGGAAGCTCACCGTGTTGCCGGGCTGTCTGGTCCGGACCAGGGTGAACTTGCTGTGGTTCCTCTTGCTCCTGCTTTTCGATTTGCGCAGTTCCTCGCACTTCTCGTAGTCCGTCAGGTCAAACCTGTCCAGGACACTCTTCTCGTCTTTTACCTGGGGGTTAGAACGGTCAGAATGAGGTGAGGGGCTGCTCCGAAGTAAAGCAACCGGTGTCACCCACCCCTCCAACCCCACCACTGGGACCTCCCCACACCCCCTCCAACCCCACCACTGGGACCTCCCCACACCCCCCTCCAACCCCACCACTGGTAACCCCCCCCCACCTCCAACCCCACCACTGGGACCTCCCCACCCCCCCCTCCAACCCCACCACTGGGACCTCCCCACACCCCCCTCCAACCCCACCACTGGGACCTCCCCACACCCCCCTCCAACCCCACCACTGGGACCTCCCCACACCCCCCTCCAACCCCACCACTGGGACCTCCCCACACCCCCCTCCAATCCCACCACTGGGACCTCCCCACACCCCCCTCCAACCCCACCACTGGGACCTCCCCACACCCCCCTCCAACCCCACCACTGGGACCTCCCCACACCCCCCTCCAACCCCACCACTGGGACCTCCCCACCCCCCCCTCCAACCCCACCACTGGGACCTCCCCACCCCCCCCTCCAACCCCACCACTGGGACCTCCCCACCCCCCCTCCAACCCCACCACTGGGACCTCCCCACACCCCCTCCAACCCCACCACTGGGACCTCCCCACACCCCCCTCCAACCCCACCACTGGGACCTCCCCACACCCCCCTCCAACCCCACCACTGGGACCTCCCCACACCCCCCTCCAACCCCACCACTGGGACCTCCCCACACCCCCCTCCAACCCCACCACTGGGACCTCCCCACACCCCCCTCCAACCCCACCACTGGGACCTCCCCACACCCCCCTCCAATCCCACCACTGGGACCTCCCCACACCCCCCTCCAACCCCACCACTGGGACCTCCCCACACCCCCCTCCAACCCCACCACTGGGACCTCCCCACACCCCCCTCCAACCCCACCACTGGGACCTCCCCACACCCCCCTCCAACCCCACCACTGGGACCTCCCCACACCCCCCTCCAACCCCACCACTGGGACCTCCCCACACCCCCTCCAACCCCACCACTGGGACCTCCCCACCACCCCCTCCAACCCCACCACTGGGACCTCCCCACACACCCCTCCAACCCCACCACTGGGACCTCCCCACACCCCCCCTCCAACCCCACCACTGGGACCTCCCCACCACCCCCTCCAACCCCACCACTGGGACCTCCCCACACACCCCTCCAACCCCACCACTGGGACCTCCCCACACACCCCTCCAACCCCACCACTGGGACCTCCCCACACCCCCTCCAACCCCACCACTGGGACCTCCCCACACCCCCCTCCAACCCCACCACTGGGACCTATCCAGTCTCCCAGCCCTTGAACTTGAGCACTTTCTCACCATCATTCTGACAGGAAGGAAGCAAAGGTGTCTCGTCCCAATCTTGTCCCAGACTCTGACATACAATCCCCGTCAATCAACATGAGGTTAAAGTCTGGGGCCAGCAATGGTGGCGGTGATATAAAGACAGGGCGTAATGTGGCAACTGGGCCCTCATACCTTCCACCCAAATCATAGCTCCAAATGCAAATGTACGGCCGAACCACTCTTCCGTCGGAATGGAACGAATTGGCTCCAACCCGACCAACAACGAGGCTGATACCCAGTCAGCCACATCTTACTTGCTGCACGCTTGCATCGAGCTCCTTCAGGGTATTCTCGTTTGGGCGCGATACCGGGCCTGTAGATCGGCGCCTGACGGCCGTTACGCCGCGCGGGGGGGGGGGGGGGGGTCGCGATCTGAATCCCGCCCACAACGGGGATCCTGCACTGCCCAGGTGGCACTGCCAGGGGGCTGAGCCGGGGGATGGGCCCAGGGGGATGCCCAGCGGGATGTGAGGGGTTTGAGGACCCTCTTAAAGGTGAGTTGGAGGGGGGGTGGAGGTGGCGTTAGACATCAGGGTCGTTCCTCGACCCCCGCCAATCCTGCCCAGATCTGCCCTCCCTCACTGGGGACCAGCCCCGTGTCTCCCGAATGATTATTCTTCCTGTGAAGCGGCCCAGGGAGCTGGACTCCCCGCAGACCGATGCCGGACCGGAATCGGGGATGGCGCCGGTTCGCTATACTCTGCCCCCCCCCCCCCCCCCGTCAACCTGGCGGCGGGTTTAAACGCCTCTGCCGCATCATCGTCTGGCCCGCCCGCGCTGCTTTGCCCCCCGGCGGCGCGTGAGGTCCCAGAGCGAGCGGCAACCCGGTGTGCCGGCTGTGGACAGTGTCCAGCACCGCTGGCCAGGGGCTTTGGGGGGGGGGGGGGGTGGGTTGCTGTGGGGTCGGAGCAGCCACAACAGTGACACCACAATTGGCTCTGTTGCTCAGCAGGGGAGCGCAAAGTGCAGGAGAGCGATAGTTATAGTCAGCGGCACAGATAGGCGCTTCTGTGGACGTGAAAGAGACTCCAGGATGGTGTGTTGCCTCCCTGGTGCCAGGGTCCAGGATGTTTCTGAACGAACGCAGGACATCCTGAAGGGGGAGGGTGAACAGCCAGAGGTCGTAGCGCACATAGGTACTAACGACATAGGCAGGAAGGGGCATGAGGTCCTGCAGCAGGAGTTCAGGGAGTTAGGCAGTAAGCTAAAAAGTAGGACCTCTAGGGTTGTAATCTCGGGATTACTCCCTGTGCCACGTGCCAGTGAGGCTAGAAATAGGAGGATAGAGCAGCTAAACACGTGGCTAAACTGGTGGCGTAGGAGGGAGGGGTTTCAGATTTCTGGACCATTGGGGTCTCTTCCGGGGCAGGTGGGACCTGTACAAGGAGGACGGGTTACATCTAAACTCGATAGGCACCAATATCCTGGCTGGGAGGTTTGCTAGTGTCGCTCGGGAGGATTTAAACTAGTGAGGCAGGGGGGTGAGAAGCAGAGCGTGAGCTTAGAAGGCGGAATAACTGAAGGGGAAATAGAGAACCAAAATAAGAGAACAACATCTCATTTTCTCGTCCCCATTCTCCTGCCTTCTCCCCCTAACCCCTGATCCCCTTATTGATCAAGAACCTATCTATCTCTGTCTTAAAGACACTCAGTGATTTGGCCTCCACAGCCTTCTGCGGCAAAGAGTTCCACAGATTCACCACCCTCTGGCTGAAGAAATTCCTCCTCGTCTCTGTTTTAAAGGATCGTCCCTTTAGTCTGAGATGGTGTCCTCTGCTTCTAGTTTTTCCTACAAGTGGAAACATCCTCTCCACGTCCACTCTATCCAGGCCTCGCAGTAACCTGTAAGTTTCAATAAGGCCCCCCCTCATCCTTCTAAACTCCGAGTACAGACCCAGAGTCCTCGACCGTTCCTCATACGACAAGCTCTTCATTCCAGTGTCTGCCCTGGCCGTCAATCATCTAATCTAATCTCAGCCTTTAGAGAAACTTGGCGACATTACACTTCACCCCCCCCCCCCCCCCCCCCCCCACACACACACACACTTAACGGTGCAGCTAAAATACACTTTCGGGAAATGACCGGGCAGCACGGTAGCACAGTGGATAGCACAATTGTTTCACAGCTCCAGGGTCCCGGGTTCGATTCCCCGCTGGGTCACTGTCTGTGCGGAGTCTGCACATGCTCCCCGTGTGTGCGTGGGTTTCCTCCGGGTGCTCCGGTTTCCTCCCACAGTCCAAAGATGTGCAGGTTAGGTGGATTGGCCATGCTAAATTGCCCATAGTGTCCAAAATTGCCCTTAGTGTTGGACTGGGTTATGGGGATAGGGTGGAGGTATGGACCTTGGGTAGGGTGCTCTTTCCAAGAGCCGGTGCAGACTCGATGGGCCGAATGGCCTCCTTCTGCACTGTAAATTCAATGATCCTATGACCACAACCCACGACGGTGGCGGTGAGGATCCAGGACAAAGGAGAAGTGAGTGGTCCCAGTGATGGAGCAGGAGGAAAGGTGTGGAGCTGGTACGCAGTTATAATTAGCTGGCTAATCGCGGTTGGCAAATGTGTGGGTTAGAGAGTGTCACCAAACAAACACTTTTTAAACTCCGCTTATCAATCCTGGAGTGAAATCTTATCAAACAGCAACTGTCGCAATCTGCCTGATTTAAAATAAATAATGACTCATTTTACACTCATTCCAGATTCTACTTTTTTTTCAAAGTGTTATCTACTTTTATTTGAACTGATTGTGTTTGTGACTGCGCGCGTGCAGTCTGTGTTCCTGCCTGTGTTTCTGTGCTGGCTGCGCGCGTGCAGTCTGTGTTCCTGCCTGTGTTTCTGTGCTGGCTGCGCGCGTGCAGTCTGTGTTCCTGCCTGTGTTTCTGTGCTGGCTGCGCGCGTGCAGTCTGTGTTTCTGCCTGTGTTTCTGTGCTGGCTGCGCGCGTGCGGTCTGTGTTCCTGCCTGTGTTTCTGTGCTGACTGCGCGTGTGCAGTCTGTGTTCCTGCCTGTGTTTCTGTGCTGACTGCGCGCGTGCAGTCTGTGTTCCTGCCTGTGTTTCTGTGCTGGCTGCGCGCGTGCAGTCTGTGTTCCTGCCTGTGTTTCTGTGCTGGCTGCGCGCGTGCAGTCTGTGTTCCTGCCTGTGTTTCTGTGCTGACTGCGCGCGTGCAGTCTGTGTTCCTGCCTGTGTTTCTGTGCTGGCTGCGCGCGTGCAGTCTGTGTTCCTGCCTGTGTTTCTGTGCTGGCTGCGCGCGTGCGGTCTGTGTTCCTGCCTGTGTTTCTGTGCTGGCTGCGCGCGTGCGGTCTGTGTTCCTGCCTGTGTTTCTGTGCTGGCTGCGCGCGTGCAGTCTGTGTTCCTGCCTGTGTTTCTGTGCTGGCTGCGTGCGTGCAGTCTGTGTTCCTGCCTGTGTTTCTGTGCTGGCTGCGCGCGTGCAGTCTGTGTTCCTGCCTGTGTTTCTGTGCTGGCTGCGCGCGTGCAGTCTGTGTTCCTGCCTGTGTTTCTGTGCTGGCTGCGCGCGTGCAGTCTGTGTTCCTGCCTGTGTTTCTGTGCTGGCTGCGTGCGTGAATGCTGGTGTTTCGCTGCACCCCGCTCTGTGACTCACGAAGCCAATTCTATCTGTGTGCTCAGTCTTGTGGTTTATCTGTACAGACCAGCTGCGCTGTCTGGAATCTGTCCTCACTCAGTAAAACAGCAAGTGTTAAAATGCAGGGTTATAACTCAAATACTGACCCATGAACAGGTCCTCCGACCGCCCTTGGCTTTAAAAAAAATTTTTAGAGTACCCATTTCAATTTTTCCAATTAAAGGGGCAATTTAGCGTGGCCCATCCACCCGCCCTGCACATCCTTGGGGTTGTGGGGGCGAAATCCACGCAGACTCGGGGAGAATGTGCAAACTCCACACGGACAGTGGCCCAGAGCCGGGACCGAACCCGCGACCTCGGCGCCGTGAGGCAGCAGTGCTAACCCCTGCGCCACCGCGCTGAGCTAACGCACACCACGTAGGGCAGCAGTTAGAGACTGCAATTGCTCTCAGAATCCATCGGTTAAGAAGGTGAAGAAACGGGACCTCCTCCTGTGCCAGGATGAGCCTGATACAGTTTAAGGAGGTGCACAGGGTGCATATGACTCGGGCGAGAATGAGTGGGTTCTTTCAGGGGGTAGCGGATGAGTGAGAGAGGTGGGGGCGGGGGCCAGCGGATCGCGCGCACATGTTTTGGGGTTGTGAAAAATTGGGAAGATTCCGGGCGGGAGTGTTTGCGGTCTTAGCCAGGTTAGTGGAGGAGGGAGTGGACCCGGACCCTTTGGTGGCGATATTTGGGGTTTCAGAGAAGCCGGAGCTCATGGAGAGGAGGAAGGCCAATGTCGTGGCCTTCGCCTCTCTGATTGCACGGCAGAGAATTTTACTGGAGTGGCGGTCGGCATCGCCACTGGGGGGTAGCGGCTTGGTTGGGTGACCTGTACGGCTTCCTGCAATTGGAGAAGATAAAGTATGAGTTAAGGGGCTCTTCAGAGGGGTTTGAGGAAAGGTGGGGGATGTTTGTGACCGCGTTTGAGGGGCTGTTCAGCGCAGGGGGGGGGGGGGGTGAAAAAGGGGGAAAGTCTGTACAGACTAGTTGATTGTTGGGAAGTATGTTTCCCGGCGTGTTTGTTCGCTGTAACCTGTTTTGATACACGTCTGTAATAAAAAGCTGAAGAAAATCGGGACGTGATCATTACTGGAAGGGGTGTCTGTCGGAATGAGCACCCTACTTCAGCCACACCTCCATCCTATCCCATTAACCGCACCTAAACTTTTATGGACAATTTAGCGCGGCCAATCCACCTCACCTGCACATCTTTGGACTGTGGGAGGAAACCGGAGCGCCCGGAGGAAACCCACGCAGACACGGGGAGGACGTGCAGACTCCGCACAGACAGTGACCCAAGGCCGGGAATGGAACCCGAGTCCTCGGCGCCGTGAGGCAGCAGTGCTAACCACTGCGCCACCCTGCTGCTCCGCACGTGACAATAATAAAGACTATTATTACCCCCCTACTAGACTCATCCCGAGAACTGAAAGTTTGTAACCAGCAGGGTTGGTGAAAGAATCATCTCCCCGGTAAGAACTCCAGCGGTTGCTGCCGCTGGCTTGGGAACGGCCATCCCAGGAAGCTGTGTCAGATGTTTGCGATTGAGAGTGATTGCGTTAGAAAACGCTAATTGAACCTGACAGTAAAGGCTCCAGGGTCGAACCAAATTGGATCCAAAGCTTCTATTTACGTGTCTGATTTCCGAGCTCCCTTTTGCTCCCAATCCTTCTTACTTCACTGTGACTTTTATCTACATTATCCGGAGTAATATATCGGTGTGGTCGAGGGAATTTCTCACTATCGTGCCTCGACGTATTGATTCCTTGAGGCTTTCTCAAACCGAGTGTTTCCCTCTGGTCACGGCATCCACCTCAACACAAGAGCAGCAAAAATCCCGGCCTGCCACCTGCTGACCTGCACAAATGTGGGCACCGACTAATCCCGACTTTCTGATTGTCCGGCTCACCTTTCCCCACTCGGTCCACGAGCGATCCTTCAGCTGAAGGTCTCAATAGGGAAAAACTGCCCTCCGCTCTCCGATAATTGAGCCCCCCTCCACCCCTACGCCCCAATCCTTAAATCCTATTTTTCCCAGCGGCAAAGTTCTGTAAGGATTGGACTCTGGGAAGTTCAATAACGTTCCAGGATTCTAGAGATCCAGAACACAGCGAGAGATTTATAAGAGATGGAGCCAGCGGCGTAGGGTCTGGGAGGGGAGATGGAGGCAGTGATGGAGGGGAGATGGAGGCAGTGATGGAGGGAGATGGAGGCAGTGATGGAGGGAGATGGAGGGAGGATGGAGGCAGTGATGGAGGGAGATGGAGGGAGACGGAGGCAGTGATGGAGGGAGATGGAGGGAGACGGAGGCAGTGATGGAGAGAGATGGAGGCAGTGATGGAGGGAGATGGAGGGAGACGGAGGCAGTGATGGAGGGAGATGGAGGGAGACGGAGGCAGTGATGGAGAGAGATGGAGGCAGTGATGGAGGGAGATGGAGGGAGATGGAGGCAGTGATGGAGGGTCTGGGAGGGAGATGGAGGCAGTGATGGAGGGAGATGGAGGGAGATGGAGGCAGTGATGGAGGGTCTGGGAGGGAGATGGAGGCAGTGATGGAGGGAGATGGAGGGAGATGGAGGCAGTGATGGAGGGTCTGGGGAGGGAGATGGAGGCAGTGATGGAGGGAGATGGAGGGAGATGGAGGCAGTGATGGAGGGTCTGGGAGGGAGATGGAGGCAGTGATGGAGGGTCTGGGAGGGAGATGGAGGCAGTGATGGAGGGTCTGGGAGGGAGATGGAGGCAGTGATGGATGGTCTGGGAGGGAGATGGAGGCAGTGATGGAGGGTCTGGGAGGGAGATGGAGGCAGTGATGGAGGGAGATGGAGGGAGATGGAGGCAGTGATGGGAGGGTCTGGGAGGGAGATGGAGGCAGTGATGGATGGTCTGGGAGGGAGATGGAGGCAGTGATGGAGGGTCTGGGAGGGAGATGGAAGGCAGTGATGGAGGGAGATGGAGGGAGATGGAGGCAGTGATGGAGGGTCTGGGAGGGAGATGGAGGGAGATGGAGGCAGTGATGGAGGGTCTGGGAGGGAGACGGAGGCAGTGATGGAGGGAGATGGAGGGAGATGGAGGGAGATGGAGCAGTGATGGAGGGTCTGGGAGGGAGATGGAGGCAGTGATGGAGGGTCTGGGAGGGAGATGGAGGCAGTGATGGAGGGGTCTGGGAGGGAGATGGAGGCAGTGATGGAGGGTCTGGGAGGGAGATGGAGGCAGTGATGGAGGGAGATGGAGGGAGACGGAGGCAGTGATGGAGGGTCTGGGAGGGGAGACGGAGGCAGCGATGGAGGGTCTGGGAGGGAGATGGAGGCAGTGATGGAGGGTCTGGGAGGGAGATGGAGGCAGTGATGGAGGGAGATGGAGGGAGACGGAGGCAGTGATGGAGGGTCTGGGAGGGAGACGGAGGCAGTGATGGAGGGTCTGGGAGGGAGATGGAGGGAGATGGAGGCAGTGATGGAGGGTCTGGGAGGGAGATGGAGGCAGTGATGGAGGGTCTGGGAGGGAGATGGAGGCAGTGATGGAGGGAGATGGAGGGAGATGGAGGCAGTGATGGAGGGAGATGGAGTCAGTGTTGAGGGTGTTGGAGGGAGATGGAGGGTGATGAAGGCAGTGTTGGAGGGTGTTGGAGGGTGTTGGAGGGAGTTGGAGGGTGTTGGAGGGTATTGGAGGACATTGGAGGTTGTTGGAGGGAGATGGAGGGAGATGGAGGCAGTGATGGAGGGTGTTGGAGGGTGATGGGTCAGTGTTGGAGGGTGATGGAGGGTCTTGGAGTGTGTTGGAGTGTGTTGGAGGGTGTTGGGTCAGTGTTGGAGGGTGATGGAGGGTATTGGAGTGTGTTGGAGGGTGTTGGAGGGTGTTGGAGGGTGTTGGAGGGTGTTGGAGGGTGTTGGAGGGAGATGGAGTGTGTTGGATGGTGTTGGAGGGTGTTGGAGGGAGTTGGAGGGTGTTGGAGGGAGTTGGAGGGAGTTGGAGGGTGTTGGAGGGTGTTGGACGGAGTTGGAGGGTGTTGGAGGGTGTTGGACGGAGTTGGAGGGTGTTGGAGGGAGTTGGAGGGTGTTGGAGGGAGATGGAGTGTGTTGGATGGTGTTGGAGGGTGTTGGAGGGAGATGGATGGTGTTGGAGGGAGATGGAGGATGTTGGATGGTGTTGGGAGGGAGATGGATGGTGTTGGAGGGAGATGGAGTATGTTGGAGGGGTGTTGGAGTGTGTTGGAGGGTGTTGGAGGGAGATGGAGGGTGTTGGATGGTGTTGGAGGGTGTTGGAGGGAGATGGATGGTGTTGGAGGGAGATGGAGGATGTTGGATGGTGTTGGAGGGTGTTGGAGGGTGTTGGAGGGAGATGGAGTATGTTGGAGGGAGATGGAGGGTGTTGGAGGGAGATGGAGGGTGTTGGAGGGTGTTGGATGGTTGTTGGAGGGTGTTGGAGGGAGATGGATGGTGTTGGAGGGAGATGGAGGGTGTTGGAGGGAGATGGAGGGTGTTGGAGGGTGTTGGATGGTGTTGGAGGGAGATGGAGGGTGTTGGAGGGAGATGGAGGGTGTTGGAGGGAGATGGAGGGTGTTGGAGGGTGTTGGAGGGTGTTGGATGGTGTTGGAGGGAGATGGAGTGTGTTGGATGGTGTTGGAGGGAGATGGAGTGTTTTGGAGAGTGTTGGAGGGAGATGGAGGGTGTTGGAGGGTGTTGGAGGGTGTTGGAGGGAGATGGAGGGTGTTGGAGGGAGATGGAGTGTTTTGGAGAGTGTTGGAGGGAGATGGAGGGTGTTGGAGAGGGTGTTGGAGGGAGATGGAGTGTTTTGGAGAGTGTTGGAGGGAGATGGAGGGTGTTGGAGGGTGTTGGATGGTGTTGGAGGGAGATGGAGGGTGTTGGAGGGTGTTGGAGGGTGTTGGAGGGTGTTGGAGGGTGTTGGAGGGTGTTGGAGGGAGATGGAGTGTGTTGGAGGGTGTTGGAGGGAGATGGAGGGAGATGGAGTGTGTTGGAGGGTGTTGGAGGGAGATGGAGGGAGATGGAGTGTGTTGGAGGGTGTTGGAGGGTGTTGGAGGGTGTTGGAGGGAGATGGATGGTGTTGGAGGGTGTTGGAGGGTGTTGGAGGGAGATGGAGGGTGTTGGAGGGTGTTGGAGGGTGTTGGAGGGTGTTGGAGGGAGATGGAGGGGAGATGGAGTGTGTTGGAGGGTGTTGGAGGGTGTTGGAGGGTGTTGGAGGGAGATGGATGGTGTTGGAGGGTGTTGGAGGGTGTTGGAGGGAGATGGAGGGTGTTGGAAAGTGTTGGAGGGTGTTGGAGGGTGTTGGAGGGAGATGGAGTGTGTTGGAGGGGTGTTGGAGGGTGTTGGAGGGTGTTGGACGGGAGATGGAGTGTGTTGGAGGGTGTTGGAGGGTGTTGGAGGGTGTTGGAGGGTGTTGGAGGGAGATGGATGGTGTTGGAGGGTGTTGGAGGGTGTTGGAGGGAGATGGAGGGTGTTGGAGGGTGTTGGAGGGTGTTGGAGGGTGTTGGAGGGAGATGGAGTGTGTTGGAGGGTGTTGGAGGGTGTTGGAGGGTGTTGGAGGGTGTTGGAGGGTGTTGGAGGGTGTTGGAGGGTGTTGGAGGGAGATGGAGTGTGTTGGAGGGTGTTGGAGGGTGTTGGAGGGTGTTGGAGGGTGTTGGAGGGTGTTGGAGGGAGATGGATGGTGTTGGAGGGTGTTGGAGGGTGTTGGAGGGTGTTGGAGGGAGATGGAGGGAGATGGAGGGTGTTGGAGGGAGATGGAGTGTGTTGGAGGGAGATGGAGGGTGTTGGAGTGTGTTGGAGGGAGATGGATGGGTGTTGGAGGGAGATGGAGTGTGTTGGAGGGAGATGGAGGGAGATGGGAGGGTGTTGGAGGGTGTTGGAGGGTGTTGGAGGGAGATGGAGGGTGTTGGAGGGTGTTGGAGGGTGTTGGAGGGTGTTGGAGGGTGTTGGAGGGGTGTTGGAGGGTGTTGGAGGGAGATGGAGTGTGTTGGAGGGAGATGGAGGGTGTTGGAGGGTGTTGGAGGGTGTTGGAGGGAGATGGAGGGTGTTGGAGGGTGTTGGAGGGGTGTTGGAGGGTGTTGGAGGGTGTTGGAGGGTGTTGGAGGGTGTTGGAGGGAGATGGAGGGTGTTGGAGGGTGTTGGAGGGAGATGGAGGGTGTTGGAGGGAGATGGAGGGTGTTGGAGGGTGTTGGAGGGAGATGGAGGGTGTTGGATGGTGTTGGAGGGAGATGGAGGGTGTTGGATGGTGTTGGAGGGAGATGGAGGGTGTTGGATGGTGTTGGAGGGGTGTTGGAGGGTGTTGGAGGGTGTTGGATGGTGTTGGAGGGAGATGGGTCAGTGTTGGAGGGAGATGGGTCAGTGTTGGAGGGAGATGGGTCAGTGTTGGAGGGAGATGGAGTGTGTTGGAGGGTGTTGGAGGGTGTTGGAGGGTGTTGGAGGGTGTTGGAGGGAGATGGAGTGTGTTGGAGGGAGATGGAGTGTGTTGGAGGGAGATGGAGTGTGTTGGAGGGTGTTGGAGGGAGATGGAGGGAGATGGAGGGTGTTGGAGGGTGTTGGATGGTGTTGGAGGGAGATGGAGGGAGATGGAGGGTGTTGGAGGGTGTTGGAGGGTGTTGGAGGGAGATGGAGTGTGTTGGAGGGAGATGGAGTGTGTTGGAGGGAGATGGAGGGTGTTGGAGGGTGTTGGAGGGAGATGGAGGGAGATGGAGGGTGTTGGAGGGTGTTGGATGGTGTTGGAGGGAGATGGAGGGAGACGGAGGGTGTTGGAGGGTGTTGGAGGGTGTTGGAGGGAGATGGAGTGTGTTGGAGGGTGTTGGAGAGTGTTGGAGGGAGATGGAGGGTGTTGGATGGTGTTGGAGGGTGTTGGAGGGTGTTGGAGGGTGTTGGAGGGTGTTGGAGGGTGTTGGAGGGTGTTGGAGGGAGATGGAGGGTGTTGGAGGGTGTTGGAGGGAGATGGATGGTGTTGGAGGGTGTTGGAGGGAGATGGAGGGAGATGGAGGGTGTTGGAGGGTGTTGGAGGGTGTTGGAGGGAGATGGAGGGTGTTGGAGGGTGTTGGAGGGTGTTGGAGGGAGATGGAGGGTGTTGGAGGGTGTTGGAGGGTGTTGGAGGGTGTTGGAGGGTGTTGGAGGGTGTTGGAGGGTGTTGGAGGGTGTTGGAGTGTGTTGGAGGGTGTTGGAGGGTGTTGGAGGGTGTTGGATGGTGTTGGATGGTGTTGGAGGGTGTTGGATGGTGTTGGAGGGAGATGGAGGGAGATGGAGGGTGTTGGAGGGTGTTGGAGGGTGTTGGAGGGAGATGGAAGTATGTTGGAGGGAGATGGAGGGTGTTGGAGGGAGATGGAGGGTGTTGGAGGGTGTTGGAGGGTGTTGGAGGGAGATGGATGGTGTTGGAGGGAGATGGAGGGGTGTTGGAGGGAGATGGAGGGTGTTGGAGGGTGTTGGATGGTGTTGGAGGGAGATGGAGGGTGTTGGAGGGAGATGGAGGGTGTTGGAGGGAGATGGAGGGTGTTGGAGGGTGTTGGAGGGTGTTGGATGGTGTTGGAGGGAGATGGAGTGTGTTGGAGGGTGTTGGAGGGAGATGGAGGGTGTTGGATGGTGTTGGAGGGAGATGGAGTGTTTTGGAGAGTGTTGGAGGGAGATGGAGGGTGTTGGAGGGTGTTGGAGGGTGTTGGAGGGTGTTGGAGGGAGATGGGAGGGTGTTGGAGGGAGATGGAGTGTTTTGGAGAGTGTTGGAGGGTGTTGGATGGTGTTGGAGGAGATGGAGGGTGTTGGAGGGTGTTGGAGGGTGTTGGAGGGTGTTGGAGGGTGTTGGAGGGTGTTGGAGGTGTTGGAGGGTGTTGGAGGGAGATGGAGTGTGTTGGAGGGTGTTGGAGGGAGATGGAGGGAGATGGAGTGTTTTGGAGAGTGTTGGAGGGTGTTGGATGGTGTTGGAGGGACGATGGAGGGTGTGGAGGGTGTTGGAGGGTGTTGGAGGGTGTTGGAGGGTGTTGGAGGGTGTTGGAGGGTGTTGGAGGGAGATGGAGGGTGTTGGAGGGTGTTGGAGGGAGATGGAGTGTGTTGGAGGGAGATGGAGGGTGTTGGAGGGTGTTGGAGGGTGTTGGAGGGTGTTGGAGGGTGTTGGAGGGTGTTGGAGGGTGTTGGAGTGTGTTGGAGGGTGTTGGAGGGTGTTGGAGGGTGTTGGATGGTGTTGGATGGTGTTGGAGGGTGTTGGATGGTGTTGGAGGGAGATGGAGGGAGATGGAGGGTGTTGGAGGGTGTTGGAGGGTGTTGGAGGGAGATGGAGTATGTTGGAGGGAGATGGAGGGTGTTGGAGGGAGATGGAGGGTGTTGGAGGGTGTTGGAGGGTGTTGGAGGGAGATGGATGGTGTTGGAGGGAGATGGAGGGTGTTGGAGGGAGATGGAGGGTGTTGGAGGGTGTTGGATGGTGTTGGAGGGAGATGGAGGGTGTTGGAGGGAGATGGAGGGTGTTGGAGGGAGATGGAGGGTGTTGGAGGGTGTTGGAGGGTGTTGGATGGTGTTGGAGGGAGATGGAGTGTGTTGGAGGGTGTTGGAGGGAGATGGAGGGTGTTGGATGGTGTTGGAGGGAGATGGAGTGTTTTGGAGAGTGTTGGAGGGAGATGGAGGGTGTTGGAGGGTGTTGGAGGGTGTTGGAGGGTGTTGGAGGGAGATGGAGGGTGTTGGAGGGAGATGGAGTGTTTTGGAGAGTGTTGGAGGGTGTTGGATGGTGTTGGAGGGAGATGGAGGGTGTTGGAGGGTGTTGGAGGGTGTTGGAGGGTGTTGGAGGGTGTTGGAGTGTGTTGGAGGGTGTTGGAGGGAGATGGAGTGTGTTGGAGGGTGTTGGAGGGAGATGGAGGGAGATGGGAGTGTTTTGGAGAGTGTTGGAGGGTGTTGGATGGTGTTGGAGGGAGATGGAGGGTGTTGGAGGGTGTTGGAGGGTGTTGGAGGGTGTTGGAGGGTGTTGGAGGGTGTTGGAGGGTGTTGGAGGGAGATGGAGGGTGTTGGAGGGTGTTGGAGGGAGATGGAGTGTGTTGGAGGGAGATGGAGGGTGTTGGAGGGTGTTGGAGGGTGTTGGAGGGTGTTGGAGGGTGTTGGAGGGAGATGGAGGGAGATGGAGTGTGTTGGAGGGTGTTGGAGGGAGATGGAGGGAGATGGAGTGTGTTGGAGGGTGTTGGAGGGTGTTGGAGGGAGATGGAGTGTGTTGGAGGGTGTTGGAGGGAGATGGAGGGAGATGGAGTGTGTTGGAGGGTGTTGGAGGGTGTTGGAGGGTGTTGGAGGGTGTTGGAGGGGTGTTGGAGGGTGTTGGAGGGGTGTTGGAGGGTGGTTGGAGGGAGATGGAGTGTGTTGGAGGGTGTTGGAGGGAGATGGAGGGAGATGGAGTGTGTTGGAGGGTGTTGGAGGGTGTTGGAGGGAGATGGAGGGTGTTGGAGGGTGTTGGAGGGAGATGGATGGTGTTGGAGGGTGTTGGAGGGTGTTGGAGGGAGATGGAGGGTGTTGGAGGGTGTTGGAGGGTGTTGGAGGGTGTTGGAGGGTGTTGGAGGGAGATGGAGGGAGATGGAGGGTGTTGGAGGGAGATGGAGGGAGATGGAGGGTGTTGGAGGGAGATGGAGGGTGTTGGAGTGTGTTGGAGGGAGATGGATGGTGTTGGAGGGAGATGGAGGGTGTTGGAGGGAGATGGAGGGAGATGGAGTGTGTTGGAGGGAGATGGAGGGTGTTGGAGGGTGTTGGAGTGGTGTTGGAGGGAGATGGAGGCTGTTGGAGGGTGTTGGAGGGTGTTGGAGGGTGTTGGAGGGTGTTGGAGGGTGTTGGAGGGTGTTGGAGGGTGTTGGAGGGAGATGGAGGGAGATGGAGGGAGATGGAGTGTGTTGGAGGGTGTTGGAGGGTGTTGGAGGGTGTTGGACGGTGTTGGAGGAGATGGAGGGAGATGGAGTGTGTTGGAGGGAGATGGAGGGTGTTGGAGGGTGTTGGAGGGTGTTGGAGGGAGATGGAGTGTGTTGGAGGGAGATGGAGGGTGTTGGAGGGTGTTGGAGGGTGTTGGAGGGAGATGGAGGGTGTTGGAGGGTGTTGGAGGGTGTTGGAGGGTGTTGGAGGGTGTTGGAGGGAGATGGAGTGTGTTGGAGGGAGATGGAGGGTGTTGGAGGGTGTTGGAGGGTGTTGGAGGGAGATGGAGGGTGTTGGAGGGTGTTGGAGGGTGTTGGAGGGTGTTGGAGGGTGTTGGAGGGTGTTGGAGGGAGATGGAGTGTGTTGGAGGGGAGATGGAGGGTGTTGGAGGGTGTTGGAGGGAGATGGAGGGAGATGGAGTGTGTTGGAGGGTGTTGGAGGGAGATGGAGTCAGTGTTGGAGGGAGATGGAGGGAGATGGAGTGTGTTGGAGGGTGTTGGAGGGTGTTGAGAGGGTGTTGGAGGGTGTTGGAGGGAGATGGAGTGTGTTGGAGGGAGATGGAGGGTGTTGGATGGTGTTGGAGGGAGATGGATGGTGTTGGAGGGTGTTGGAGGGTGTTGGAGGGTGTTGGATGGTGTTGGAGGGTGTTGGAGGGTGTTGGAGGGTGTTGGATGGTGTTGGAGGGAGATGGGTCAGTGTTGGAGGGAGATGGGTCAGTGTTGGAGGGAGATGGGTCAGTGTTGGAGGGAGATGGAGGGTGTTGGAGGGTGTTGGAGGGTGTTGGAGGGAGATGGAGTGTGTTGGAGGGTGTTGGATGGTGTTGGAGGGAGATGGAGGAAGATGGAGTGTGTTGGAGGGTGTTGGAGGGAGATGGAGTGTGTTGAGAGGTGTTGGAGGGTGTTGGAGGGAGATGGAGTGTGTTGGAGTGTGTTGGAGGGTGTTGGAGGGTGTTGGAGGGTGTTGGATGGTGTTGGAGGGTGTTGGATGGTGTTGGAGGGAGATGGAGGGAGATGGAGGGTGTTGGAGGGTGTTGGAGGGTGTTGGAGGGAGATGGAGTATGTTGGAGGGAGATGGAGGGTGTTGGAGGGAGATGGAGGGTGTTGGAGGGTGTTGGATGGTGTTGGAGGGTGTTGGAGGGAGATGGATGGTGTTGGAGGGAGATGGAGGGTGTTGGAGGGTGTTGGATGGTGTTGGAGGGAGATGGAGGGTGTTGGAGGGAGATGGAGGGTGTTGGAGGGAGATGGAGGGTGTTGGAGGGTGTTGGAGGGAGATGGAGGGAGATGGAGGGTGTTGGAGGGAGATGGAGGGTGTTGGAGTGTGTTGGAGGGAGATGGATGGTGTTGGAGGGAGATGGAGGGTGTTGGAGGGAGATGGAGGGAGATGAGTGTGTTGGAGGGAGATGGAGGGTGTTGGAGGGTGTTGGAGGGTGTTGGAGGGAGATGGAGGCTGTTGGAGGGTGTTGGAGGGTGTTGGAGGGTGTTGGAGGGTGTTGGAGGGTGTTGGAGGGTGTTGGAGGGTGTTGGAGGGAGATGGAGGGAGATGGAGGGAGATGGAGTGGTTGGAGGTGTTGGAGGGTGTTGGAGGGTGTTGGAGGGTGTTGGACGGTGTGGAGGAGATGGAGGAGATGGAGTGTGTTGGAGGGAGATGGAGGGTGTTGGAGGGTGTTGGAGGGTGTTGGAGGGAGATGGAGTGTGTTGGAGGGAGATGGAGGGTGTTGGAGGGTGTTGGAGGGTGTTGGAGGGAGATGGAGGGTGTTGGAGGGTGTTGGAGGGTGTTGGAGGGTGTTGGAGGGTGTTGGAGGGAGATGGAGTGTGTTGGAGGGAGATGGAGGGTGTTGGAGGGTGTTGGAGGGTGTTGGAGGGAGATGGAGGGTGTTGGAGGGTGTTGGAGGGTGTTGGAGGGTGTTGGAGGGTGTTGGAGGGTGTTGGAGGGAGATGGAGTGTGTTGGAGGGAGATGGAGGGTGTTGGAGGGTGTTGGAGGGAGATGGAGGGAGATGGAGTGTGTTGGAGGGTGTTGGAGGGAGATGGGTCAGTGTTGGAGGGAGATGGAGGGAGATGGAGTGTGTTGGAGGGTGTTGGAGGGTGTTGGAGGGTGTTGGAGGGTGTTGGAGGGAGATGGAGTGTGTTGGAGGGAGATGGAGGGTGTTGGATGGTGTTGGAGGGAGATGGATGGTGTTGGAGGGTGTTGGAGGGTGTTGGAGGGTGTTGGATGGTGTTGGAGGGTGTTGGAGGGTGTTGGAGGGTGTTGGATGGTGTTGGAGGGAGATGGGTCAGTGTTGGAGGGAGATGGGTCAGTGTTGGAGGGAGATGGGTCAGTGTTGGAGGGAGATGGAGGGTGTTGGAGGGTGTTGGAGGGTGTTGGAGGGAGATGGAGTGTGTTGGAGGAGTGTTGGATGGTGTTGGAGGGAGATGGAGGAAGATGGAGTGTGTTGGAGGGTGTTGGAGGGAGATGGAGTGTGTTGGAGGGTGTTGGAGGGTGTTGGAGGGAGATGGAGTGTGTGGAGTGTGTTGGAGGGTGTTGGAGGGTGTTGGAGGGTGTTGGATGGTGTTGGAGGGTGTTGGATGGTGTTGGAGGGAGATGGAGGGAGATGGAGGGTGTTGGAGGGTGTTGGAGGGTGTTGGAGGGAGATGGAGTATGTTGGAGGGAGATGGAGGGTGTTGGAGGGAGATGGAGGGTGTTGGAGGGTGTTGGATGGTGTTGGAGGGGTGTTGGAGGGAGATGGATGGTGTTGGAGGGAGATGGAGGGTGTTGGAGGGAGATGGAGTGTGTTGGAGGGTGTTGGATGGTGTTGGAGGGAGATGGAGGGTGTTGGAGGGAGATGGAGGGTGTTGGAGGGAGATGGAGGGTGTTGGAGGGTGTTGGGAGGGTGTTGGATGGTGTTGGAGGGAGATGGAGGGAGATGGAGTGTTTTGGAGAGTGTTGGAGTGAGATGGAGGGTGTTGGAGGGAGATGGAGTGTTTTGGAGAGTGTTGGAGGGAGATGGAGGGTGTTGGAGGGTGTTGGAGGGTGTTGGAGGGAGATGGAGGGTGTTGGATGGTGTTGGAGGGAGATGGAGTGTTTTGGAGAGTGTTGGAGGGAGATGGAGGGTGTTGGAGGGTGTTGGAGGGTGTTGGAGGGAGATGGAGGGTGTTGGAGGGAGATGGAGTGTTTTGGAGAGTGTTGGAGGGAGATGGAGGGTGTTGGAGGGTGTTGGAGGGAGATGGAGGGTGTTGGAGGGTGTTGGATGGTGTTGGAGGGAGATGGAGGGTGTTGGAGGGTGTTGATGGTGTTGGAGGGAGATGGAGGGTGTTGGAGGGTGTTGGAGGGTGTTGGAGGGTGTTGGAGGGTGTTGGAGGGAGATGGAGGGAGATGGAGGGTGTTGGAGGGTGTTGGAGGGAGATGGAGTGTGTTGGAGGGTGTTGGAGGGTGTTGGAGGGAGATGGAGGGAGATGGAGGGAGATGGAGGGTGTTGGAGGGTGTTGGAGGGTGTTGGAGGGTGTTGGAGGGAGATGGAGGGAGATGGAGGGTGTTGGAGGGTGTTGGAGGGAGATGGAGGGTGTTGGAGGGTGTTGGAGTGTGTTGGAGGGTGTTGGAGGGTGTTGGAGGGTGTTGGAGGGTGTTGGAGGGTGTTGGAGGGAGATGGAGGGAGATGGAGTGTGTTGGAGGGTGTTGGAGGGTGTTGGAGGGTGTTGGATGGTGTTGGAGGGAGATGGAGGGAGATGGAGGGTGTTGGAGGGTGTTGGAGGGTGTTGGAGGGAGATGGAGGGTGTTGGAGGGTGTTGGAGGAGATGGAGGGTGTTGGAGGGTGTTGGAGGGTGTTGGAGGGAGATGGAGGGAGATGGAGTGTGTTGGAGGGTGTTGGAGGGAGATGGAGTGTGTTGGAGGGTGTTGGAGGGTGTTGGAGGGTGTTGGAGGGTGTTGGAGGGAGATGGAGGGAGATGGAGTGTGTTGGAGGGTGTTGGACGGTGTTGGAGGGAGATGGAGTGTGTTGGAGGGTGTTGGAGAGAGATGGAGGGTGTTGGAGGGTGTTGGAGGGTGTTGGAGGGTGTTGGAGGGAGATGGAGTGTTTTGGAGAGTGTTGGAGGGAGATGGAGGGTGTTGGAGTGTGTTGGAGGGTGTTGGAGGGTGTTGGAGGGTGTTGGAGGGTGTTGGAGGGTGTTGGAGGGAGATGGAGGGTGTTGGAGTGTGTTGGAGGGTGTTGGAGGGTGTTGGAGGGTGTTGGAGGGTGTTGGAGGGAGATGGAGTGTTTTGGAGAGTGTTGGAGGGAGATGGAGGGTGTTGGAGGGAGATGGAGGGTGTTGGAGGGAGATGGGTCAGTGTTGGAGGGTGTTGGAGGGAGATGGAGGGTGTTGGAGGGAGATGGGTCAGTGTTGGAGGGTGTTGGAGGGTGTTGGAGGGAGATGGAGGGTGTTGGAGGGAGATGGGTCAGTGTTGGAGGGTGTTGGAGGGAGATGGAGGGAGATGGAGTGTGTTGGAGGGTGTTGGAGGGAGATGGAGGGAGATGGAGTGTGTTGGAGGGTGTTGGAGGGAGATGGAGGGTGTTGGAGGGTGTTGGAGGGTGTTGGAGGGTGATGGAGGGGTGTTGGAGGGTGTTGGAGGGTGTTGGATGGTGTTAGAGGGAGATGGAGGGAGATGGAGTGTGTTGGAGGGTTTTGGAGGGAGATGGAGGGTGTTGGAGGGTGTTGGAGGGTGTTGGAGGGTGTTGGAGGGAGATGGAGGGAGATGGAGGGTGTTGGAGTGTGTTGGAGGGTGTTGGAGGGTGTTGGAGGTGTTGGAGGGTGTTGGAGTGTGTTGGAGGGTGTTGGAGGGTGTTGGATGGGTGTTGGAGGGAGATGGAGGGTGTTGGAGGGTGTTGGAGGGTGTTGGAGGGAGATGGGAGGGAGATGGAGTGTGTTTGGAGGGTGTTGGAGGGAGATGGAGGGTGTTGGAGTGTGTTGGAGGGTGTTGGAGGAGATGGAGGGTGTTG
>NC_092732.1:43171476-43174832 GCF_047496885.1 Scyliorhinus torazame | reverse complement strand
CAATTGTGAAGGCTCCCACAGCTAAACATCCTGGCTCAACCATAATGAACAACCACTTTGCAAAATGTTGAAGGTGGACCCGTATCCTCACTTTCAGATAGGGTCAGAATATTGGGGGGGGGCGGGGGAATGCACGGCAGAGGGGAATCCAAACAATGTTCCCTCTCGGCCATCTGATTGGAAAGGTATATTTGAAAAGACTAATGCAGACCCTCAGATTTTTAAACTGCTGGTTTAATAAGTCTGAAGGTACGAGATTGGGCAACGTCAGTTTATATTTGGCACAACGGTTTAGGGTTTATTTTTATGTATGAGAGAGATTTCCTGGGACTGTGATATTTCAGGATCGACTCTTCCCCAATCCCCCCCCGACAGTCGCATTGGTCAAGGCCGTCCTGGAATAAGTAGCCTTACAACACCGGGTTAAAGGTCCAACAGGTTTGTTTTGAATCACTAGCTTTCGGAGCGCTGCTCCTTCCTCAGGTGTGGAGATGCCGGCGTTGGACTGGGGTGAGCACAGTACGAAGTCTTACAACACCAGGTTAAAGTCCAACAGGTTTGTTTCGATGTCACTAGCTTTCGGAGCGCTGCTCCTTCCTCAGGGTGATGGCGACTCCAAACAAACCTGTTGGACTTCAACCTGGTGTTTTAAGACTTCTTACTGCGCTCACCCCAGTCCAACGCCGGCATCGTTCCTGGAATAAAACCGTTAGCATTCCCATTTACGTTCACAGATCCACCCGTCGGTCCACTGGGATCGTCTAATCTTTCACCCACCACCTCCACCCTCTTCCCCCCCCCACCTCTTCCCTCACTACAAAACGAAAGCCTGACGAGCTTTGGAAAGTTAGGGTTAGGGTTAACCCTAACCCTAACCCTAATTTGGCGTTTCCCACTGGTGAAATTAAAATCAATGTGCCGCGGTGTTTAGGACGAGGCAAGGTGCGAACGAACTGAGCATTAAACTATTATTTCTGTGCAACCATTGAAAAGCAAATCAAATCCCACGCTGCTTAAACACAATCCACAGAATGAAAGATAGGGCCCCTGTAAATGCCATCGGTTTGGGGGCAGCCACTTACTCAGCAATGGCGTGGGCCCACTTGCTTCTTTAATATATATAATCTACAATAGAAGTAACAGTATTACTAATAGAGTTATGCGGGGGGCCAGGGTGCAAAGTACTTCCTTGCAGAGTCCTTCAGTATGTCCAGGGGTCCCGCTGCCGGTTTTCACTGTCGGTCAGGTTACCGGATAACTCCGCTGAAGTCTGTGGATGGCCCATGGTGACCTCTCCGTTCAAACTCTTGCGACACACAGGACAGGTATCATGCTGAAACAGAACAGGCCGCTTGAGAATTAAACACTGCGAATCCCACAGTAATCAGGCATCAGCAGCAAGACGGTTCACTCTGTACCCCATTAACGCCGAGGCTAGGAGCGCTAGATTTAATCACAGCAGACCTGCGGGCGCTTCACACTTTAATGGTCGACACTTCGAAACAGCTCCGGTCACAGATAGGTAATGGGGTAGAGGCGGCAGAGAGTGACGAGTCTAGTAAACCTTCTCCGAACGGTTTCGAATGCATTCACACCCCCTCTTAAGGAGAGCAATACTGTGCGCGGCACCCCAGATGTGGTGTCTCACAGTGTTCTGCGGAAACATAACCTCCTGCTTTTGCATTCAAATCCCCTCACACTAAACGGTAACATTCGCATTCCTCATTGCTCGCTCTACCTGCAATCCAGCCTTTTGTGATTGATGCACGCAGGCCCCCAGATCTCCCCCCCCCCCCACCCCCCGCCCCCAGTTTCTCCCAACACACCAACCGCGAGCAAGTGGGGTATTTTAGTGAAACTGTTGTTGGGCAGAAGGACTCACCAGTTGTAACCAGGGTACGATGCAGTCGCTGTGGAAGAAGTGATTGCAGGGCAGCTGTCGAACTTGCTCCCCAAGGAGATAATCCTCTTTACACACCGGACATTCTAAACTGGAGTCTACAGCAACAGAAGGTAGAGGGAACAGAAACACATGAGCAACAACTCTGCTTTATTTCTTCATCTACAAAGTTCAACAGCTCCCCTTTATCACCTCCCCAAACTATTTATTATCCCATCCCCATGTCAAACACCAGTCCCAGTGCAGAGAGTCCAACAGATGTATCTGCAGTGCCTCTCTGTGGACCAGTGTTCTTTCCCCCCGCCGTCTCTCGCAATCTCTCCCCCCGCCGTCTCTCCCCCCCCCGCCGTCTCCCCCCCCCCGCCGTCTCTTCCCCCCCTGCCGTCTCTCCCCCCCCTGCCGTCTCTCCCCCCCCGCCGTCTCTCTCAATCTCCCCCCGCCGTCTCTCTCAATCTCCCCCCGCCGTCTCTCGCAATCTCTCCTCCCGCCGTCTCTCTCAATCTCTCCCCCCGCCGTCTCTCGCAATCTCTCCCCCTGCCGTCTCTCTCAGTCTCTCCCCCCGCCGTCACTCTGTCTCTCCCCCCGCCATCTCTCAATCTCTCCCCCCGCCATCTCTCAATCTCTCCCCCCGCCGTCTCTCTCAATCTCTCCCCCCGCCGTCTCTCTCAATCTCTCCCCCCGCCGTCTCTCTCAATCTCTCCCCCCGCCGTCTCTCTCAGTCTCTCCCCCCGCCGTCTCTCTCAGTCTCTCCCCCCGCCGTCTCTCGCAATCTCTACCCCCGCCGTCTCTCGCAATCTCCCCCCCCGCCGTCTCTCTCAATCTCTCTCCCCGCCGTCTCTCTCAATCTCTCCCCCCGCCGTCTCTCTCAATCTCTCCCCCCGCCGTCTCTCTCAATCTCTCCCCCCGCCGTCTCTCTCAATCTCTCCCCCCGCCGTCTCTCTCAATCTCTCCCCCCGCCGTCTCTCTCAATCTCTCCCCCCGCCGTCTCTCTCAATCTCTCCCCCCGCCGTCTCTCTCAATCTCTCCCCCCGCCGTCTCTCTCAATCTCTCCCCCCGCCGTCTCTCTCAATCTCTCCCCCCGCCGTCTCTCTCAATCTCTCCCCCCGCCGTCTCTCTCAATCTCTCCCCCCGCCGTCTCTCTCAATCTCTCCCCCCGCCGTCTCTCGTAATCTCTCCCCCGGCCGTCTCTCTGTCTCTCCCCCGCCGTCTCTCTCAATCTCTCCCCCCGCCGTCTCTCTCAATCTCTCCCCCCGCCGTCTCTCTCAATCTCTCCCCCCGCCGTCTCTCTCAATCTCTCCCCCCGCCGTCTCTCTCAATCTCTCCCCCCGCCGTCTCTCGTAATCTCCCCCCCCGCCGACTCTCTCAATCTCTCCCCCCGCCGTCTCTCTCAATCTCTCCCCCCGCCGTCTCTCTCAATCTCTCCCCCCGCCGTCTCTCGTAATCTCCCCCCCCGCCG